>NC_139611.1:86155219-86348675 GCF_964270895.1 Podarcis filfolensis | reverse complement strand
AAGGAAAAAGAAGGCTCCTTCTATCATATGTGGAGCAATTGTAAGGTAGTAAAAGGGTTTTGGGAAATGATATATAACAAGTTGAAAAAATGTTAAAAAATAACCTTTGCTAAAGAACCTGAAGCTATCTTTTTAGGAATTCTAGGTGCTGAAATCCCAAGGTATCAGAAAAGACTATGTATGCGACCATGGCTGCACGGATGTTATTGGTCCAGAGATGGAAAAAATATAAAGTTCCTACCAGAGAAGAATGACACATGAAGTTGCTGGACTATGCTGAAATGGCAAAATGACTGGAAGAATCAGAAATCAGGAAGACCGAAATTTAAATAAGGAATGGGGGAAATTTATAACTTATCTTAAAGACCATTGTAAACAGTTAAAATGGTTAATAGGGTTGGAATATCTCTTGTAATTTAAGGGTGGATTCCAGACACAGTGGAGATGTAAAAGATTTGGATCATTATAAAAGATGCGGGAGGAAATGAATAATAATAGGACCCACAAAGGGGAGGATGGAAGACCAGGAGATTCCTTGCAATCTTGTTTTTATGATTAATATTTGATACATCTCTGCAAAATTTTAATTTGAAAAACCAAGTAAATAATTTTTAAAAAAACCATCCTGGGTCTTTTCACGACAGATGTTGTGGAGCATTGCTTTATATCTTGCTTTCGTTGTGCTATAGCACAAGTGTGCCCCTCTTGGCAGCAATCATGTAGTTGCATTGGGAAAACGTTGGAGAATTACTAATAAAGTGGAATGTTGCGTGGGTAAAAAGGAAAAGGGACCCCTGACCTTTAGGTCCAATCATGGCCGACTCTGGGTTTGCGGCACTCATCTCTCTTTATTGGCCGAGGGAGCTTCCGGGTCATGTGGCCAGCATGACTAAGCCGCTTCTGGCGAACCAGAGCAGCGCACGGAAACGCCGTTTACCTTCCTGCCGGAGCGGTATCTATTTATCTACTTGCACTTTGACATGCTTTCGAGCTGCTAGGTTGGCAGGAGCTAGGATCGAGCAACGGGAGCTCACCCAGGGATTCGAACTGTCGACCTTCTGATCAGCAAGCCCTAGGCTCTGTGGTTTAGACCACAGCGCCACCTGCTGGTAGTCCAGTATAAATCCCTTGAGAATGCATTATTATTGCATAAATGGCATGCTGCAGAATACACCCACAAAAAAGCACCAGTCTGGGGAGTAATCTTAAATTCCAGACAACAAAGCATAGTTCAGAAATGGCAGGTGCTGCCCCACTTCATCAGTAGCTGGAGAGGGAGACACCATATCAGTGACAATGACCAAAAACCAGTTCCGAGAACAATCTTGACTTCCATACAACAAAGGTTCATTGTCATCATGTTAAAGAAAAGCAATCCAAAGACTAAAGATTTGGGAGTACCGCCTTCTGTTGCTGGAAAAACAAAAGAAAGTAATTATTAAATTGTTTAAAGCAAAGCAGAAAGCTTGATTGATGGTGGAAATAAAGATTTCAATGGATGATAGAAATTTCAGTATCTTTTTTTGTTCCCTGCCACTAAAGAACACGAGAAAATGAAAGTGGAGCAATCATTGCTAGCTGTGAGAAAAAGAATACGAAGCAGGAACACAAGAAGTGTGAACGTGCCCAGTCTCCCTTGATTAATATGATTCGATAAATATATGAATCAATGGTACAATTGCCCTTGGAATACTATGTGCGATTCTGTTTGCCTGACCTCCAAAAGGAAATTGTAGAACTGGAGGAAGTTATTATTATTATTAACAACAAACAACAACAACAATTTACTTATACCTCAGCTTTCCCCCCTGACAGGGACTCAAGGCAGCTTTTGGATAAAATAAAACAATTAAACATTAAAAAAATTGAAACCACACACACCCCACACACATCACATACAATCACAGCAAAAGCAGAACGGCAGCAGCCCATTTGTTAAAAGCAGTCGGTTTCCAAAATGGAAGTCAGTGCAATTGAAATGAAACTAAGCTTTCTCCAGGGCAGGAGCGTTTCTCTGTGGGATGACAGCAGGGGGGAAATCAACGAGCGGAATTGTTTTAAGAGGGCTTTTTCTCTAGGGGGTACTGAAGGGCACGCAGTACCCGTACCCCTCTCTCTCTTGCTTAAAAAGTGTGGTACTTAGTGTAACAATTTCATGGTGAGTACCAGCACCTATTTTTCCAGGAAAAAAGCATTAGTTTTAAGAGTTGTCTTAAATGTCAGAGTGAGGCATCTGATCAAGGCCTGTATTTTAAAATGAGCTTAAAGATTTGCAAATGTTTCATGCCAGGCAGAAAACCAGCTGGCTAAGTACTTTGGCAGTTGTTTATCCTCCTGGACAAGGGCCCCCCTGATTTATAGCAGTAGCAGGAGACAGGTTTTTCAAGGTTGTAAAAGGGAAATACAGGCTGGGAGCAAAGGTTACACTGACCCTACATATTACAGAATACAATCAAGCTGCAAAAACACTAATTAAGAGTTGGTAAATAGTAAGATCTCTGTTTAGATAGAACTTAATACCACGAGCCATCTGTTTTAGCCATTTGTTTTGGAATGCAGGGGCAGCAGGGGCAAAAGGTGATCTGGTAATTAAGGTGCCTTGTCGAGGCAAATGTAAGATATATGGCTACTTGTCTGCCATTTATGGATAGAAGGAAATATAGCTCTTTGTCTCCCATAAAAGGTAATAGGAAATGGGTGTATCTTTTATGATTGGTTCTAGCAAACAGCCAATAGGAATTTCAACCAGGCTGATTGGACAGAGGCAGCCAAAGGAGGAGCAAGGGGGCTGGGCTGAGGAAATATATGTGCTGGCCATCAGGGCTGGAGGGCAGGCAGAGCTTTGGTAACCATATACCACTGTGCCTATTGTTGTGACGTGGGGTTTGTGATTTCAGCTCTCTTGACATAATATGCTGGAGACAGTTCTGTAGTAACACTTCTTTATTAAAGCAAACAAGACTGAGAACTGAGGAGGGGAGAGCTACATTTATAGGGACAGGGAACTAGCTAGAAAGGATACATTTTGGAGGGAACAATATCAGGCAATCACAGTCCTGCCTTTTGGAGGAAACCAATAAGACAGAGGATCCAAATACAGCAGCTTAAATGAACCAATAGTAGCTGTACCCTCTGGAACCAAAAGGCAGTTACTTTACCCTAATGCAAATACAGACAATAATAATAATAATAATAATAATATAATAATTTATTATTTATACCCCGCCCATCTGGCTGGGCCTCCCCAGCCACTCTGGGCGGCTTCCATAAAAACCAAAAATACAGTAAAATATCACACGTTAAAAACTTCCCTGAACAGGGCTGCCTTAAGATGTCTTCTGAATGTCAGGTAGTTGTTTATCGCTTTGACATCTGCTGGAAGGGCATTCCACAGGGCGGGCGCCACTACCGAGAAGGCCCTCTGCCTGGTTCCCTGTAGCTTTGCTTCTCGCAATGAGGGAACCGCCAGAAGGCCCTCGGCGCTAGACCTCAGCGTCCGGGCAGAATGATGGGGGTGGAGACGCTCCTTCAGGTATACTGGACCGAGGCCGTTTAGGGCTTGAAAGGTCAGCACCAACACTTTGAATTGTGCTCGGAAACGTACTGGGAGCCAATGTAGGTCTTTCAAGACCGGTGTTATATGGTCTCGGCGGCCGCCCCCAGTCACCAGTCTAGCTGCTGCATTCTGGATTAGTTGTAGTTTCCGAGTCACCTTCAAAGGTAGCCCCACGTAGAGCGCATTGCAGTAATCCAATTTTATATAATACAGATATAAAATCCTTTGACTCAATACACAACACCTATCATTTATTTGTCTGACAAATAAATTATTATTTTAATTTCTCTATTGCTGCATTGAATATTTCATTCCAGCTAAGCGTTAACCACAAGTAGGGTGTTACAAGAGCTCAAGTTTTTTTATTTTTTGGAAGGAGGTAAGAGGCGATAGACAGATCCTGTGGATACTGGGGGAAGTTGAATTTCTCAGAAATTTCAGGGTGTAGGGTTGGCTCAGCTATGTCCAGACCAGCAGTGGGGCATCTCCAATTAGGCCTATCAGACTGTACCTTTTGGCCCCTTAAGCCCTTTTGGCCAAGCCACACATCCCACCCCACCTTTGGCATCATGTATGATGTCAGGTGTGGGGCAGTGTGGTATGCCCCACAAAGGACATTGCGATCTGCAAACAACAACATCCTGGAGATCCTGGGCCTCGGGGAGAAAAGGCTGGCCTTGAATTTCAGTAAGGCCCAGAAGCTCTGTGCCTGGTATGACCCCACTGGATGCACTCCTCTAGAGTCGCCTCTGCGCACTGAACCCAGAGGCGTTGCTATTGCTGGAAACAGACTCAGCCTCCCCTATGCAGCAAAGGTCTGGTCAATGAACAGCCCAAATACATGAAACTATGTAGACTTTCTCCCCAAAATAATGTCACTGAATGAACTTTTCTTCACTCAGATCATTGCCCTGGGGCAATCGGGGGGGGGGGGGGAAATTAACCTCTCTAGTCATGAGGTGTGTCCTCTGTTGCCTTCCTTGCTGATACCAATGTGGAGAGGACACCAAAGTGTGCTGGCAAAACTCATAATAAATAAGTTATGCAAACTGACCTTTATCCCTGTTATTCTTAACACTGGCTCATTCGTGGAAAATAGTTAATCTTTAAATGAGTTCAGGCCCCTTTGATTTATAGGCAGCGCTTGGGATGCCCATCCACTTCTTTGCAGAACCAAAGTACCAGGAGCAGCAAACTCAACGAGGGCCGTCTGCTCCCAAATGGGCCTCTTTGGAGTGTTGCCCTTCTTGCTGGTCTCCTGCATCACCTTCTTGCTTATCCTAATCCGGAGGAGAGATGCCACAAAGGGCAAACTGCCCCCGGGCCCCACCCCATTGCCTTTGCTGGGCAATTTGCTCCAGTTGGATGTTCGGAACATCATAACATCTTTCCAGAAGGTGAGTGTGGGTTTCTGCTGCCAGCAGGGCTGGGGGCTGCTATGTGAAGGAGGTGTCCCAGTGCCATTTGGAGTGGAAGAGGAGGAGCTACCCCTAGGCAGGATTTGTTACTGCAGAAAAAGAGGAAACTGCCTTATACAGATTCAGATTACTGATCCATCTAGTCATGTTTTCTTCTGCTCTGCACTGTCCGGCAGTAGCTCTCCAGGGTTTTAGATGGCAGGGACTGGACCTGGGTCCTTCTGCATGCAAAGCACATGGTCTTCCACCGAATCACACCCTTTCACGCTGTCGCTTTCCATCCAAGTATCAGGTGTGTTCTTTGTCTCTTGGCAGTTCCAGGAGCAGTATGGCTCAGTCTTCACTGTCTACATGGGCTCCCGGCCAATTGTGGTGCTGTGCGGTTATGGAACCATAAAGGAAGCACTCATAGATAATGCAGAAGCATTTGGAGGGAGAGGACTGATGATGGGTATGGATGAAAGCATCAGGGATTATGGTAAGTGGCAGCTTGAAAATAGAGTGTTTGTAGCAGAAATGAATGCAACCGAAAGCTGGGATGGGATAAATTTATCTTGCAATATTAGAGGAAGGGCCATAGCTCAGTGTCAAGAGTACCTGCTCTGAATGCAGAATGTCCCAGCTACAGTCTCTGGCATTTACTTGAAACAATGGAGAGCAGGCACCAGTCAGTATACTGAGCTGGATGGACCACATGCCTGACTCGATAGAAGGCAGCTCTCTATGATCCCTGTCTTCTTCTTATTTTTGAACATTATCCATGTAAACCCAATAATAAAATAGGACTTCATGAGTCAAACATATAAAAAGTAAATCAAACCAAGCCCAGCCTGGGATGCTACATGCACAAGAAGCAACAATAAAGCAATTTATCTGGATATTTGCGATGAGATAACATACAAGTGGAGAGTACCATCATAATAAATGAGAAAGCAAGAGGTGTGGTGCACTTGATTTACAAGATATACCAAAACATGAAGCTATAACTGAAGCCACCAGAGGGAGAAGGAGCGCTGTGAGTCTATAATTTAATATAGCTCAGGACTGAAGAACTACTTTTAGTCTGAAAATTGCATTCCACCATAGGAAACTTTTCAGTGATGTGCAGGACTGTGGTAAGTGGTGCTGGAGCCAAGGTGTGGGGGAAAAGAAGAGGAAAAGGTTTGCATGGCCTTCCCCCCCTTCCTTCCTTCCTTCCTTTCTTCCTTCCTTCCTTCCTTCCTTCCTTCCTTCCTTCCTTCCTTCCTTCCTTCCTTCCCCCCTTTCGCCTTCTTTCTGCCACACACACCTTATCCTTCCAACTGTTCTTGTCTCAGTATTATCTGAGCTAGATGAACTAAAGAGTCTGACTCAGTATTCCTGCATTCCTGCATGGCAGGGGGTTGGACTAGAAGTTCATGGTGATCTCTTCCAACTCTATCATTCCAAGGCATTTTTCCTATCTTCCTTTTCTAGGGATGGGGGAGAAATTTGACTCACTTTCGATTTTCTCACTTTCCAGTGTCTCACTTTCCCCCATTTCACTCCTAGAAATGGCAAGGTCAACCAATTTGGCTTTTCTAGACTTCTCATTTTTCCACTTCTCCACACCACTTTTCTTTAAAAACAGCAACAAACCTCTCCAAAATTCTCCAGTGTTTTAGTTCGGATTTCTCCTAGTAAGCACAACGGTCCTCCCTGCCGTTGTGACTAATGTACACATTTTATCTTTGCAAGCAATTTCCCCAATACAATGCATTTTGATGTTATTTTCACTGTTTCACGAATATATTTTAATGCCTGCTTTCCACTGTTTTTATAAATATTGACTGGAGAACCGCACTGCAAAATTTGGACAAGTGAAAATTTTGAAGTGTGGCTGTGTTTCAGTTCTCCTATTGTTTTGCAAAGTATAAATGAGTGTGAATTAAATGTGAACCGAATCCTATTTAATGTAGGTAAGCTGCTTCTTCTCTCTCCCTTCACAGCTGCCTCTTCCTCCCTGCCCTCATTCTCACTTTCTCTCTCTCCATCTTCCATTTCTTTCTTGTTACCATTTGCACCAATGGAAGCCACTGGAAAGCCGAACTCTTGTTGGGATGGTTGGGAGGTCCCAAGAAGGAGAGCCATAGGCCTGGTGGTTGGTTCCTGTGGTCCAGAGGCCTGCCACCCCTGAGCTGATTCAAGGTGGTGAAATTATGCCGAAAGTCTGCTACCCCTCAGCTCATGCCAACTGTCCCTCCATCTTTCTGTGCAGTGACTTCCATGCCAGGGCTTCCTCTATAACTGCTGCAATGCAGGGGGTTGGACTAGAGGACCCCTGGGGTCCCTTCCATGTCTACAATACTGTGATTCTATCCCTCTTCATCTCAGAGAAACCAGAAACACATTGCTTTTTCCACTGTTCTCTGTGTGGCCCTTCCATCTTCTTTTGGACCTGACTTGTAGTGAAGAAAATGTCCCCCCTGGAACATATGGCTGCCCCTGTGAGAACGGGATTGTTAAACAAGAGGGAGGTTCTGTGTGCCATTGTTTTCCGTGTAGCGCCTCCATCTTTTCTCCCCCAGTCTTCTGCCTTTTTTGTGGCGTTTTTCTCCATTTCCAGGCGTGGTTTCCACCAACGGGGAACGGTGGAGGCAGCTGCGTCGCTTCTCCCTCACAACCCTGAGGAACTTTGGGATGGGGAAGAGATCCATCGAGGAGCGGATCCAGGAGGAGGCCCAGTTCCTGGTGGAAGCCCTGAGGAAAACGGAAGGTGAACGTTTCCCCTCGGAAGGGGCGCCGTGTGCTTTTTGACATTGTCGTAGCAGGAGGCGAGGAAAACGATGTTGGAACGGCCGCTCATCCTGCCAAAACACCCGCCATGCTTTCCTCACAATCATTCAGTCCCCTGTCAAATAAGTGGGTCTGGCTTTCCTCCTTTACACCTGCCCCGTTGCCCACAGAGTTTGTCATCTGGTTTCAGGAGATGGCGTTAGTCCCTCAGGAAGATTGTGGCATATACAGTGGTACCTCAGGTTACATACACTTCAGGTTACAGACTCCGCTAACCCAGAAAGAATACCTCGGATTAAGAACTTTGCTTCCGGATGAGAACAGAAAACGCACAGTGGCAGTGGGAGGCCCCATTAGCTAAAGTGGTGCTTCAGGTTAAGAACTTTGCTTCAGGATAAGAACAGAAATCGTGCTCTGGTGGCACAGCAGCAGCAGGAGGCCCCATTAGCTAAAGTGATGCTTCAGGCTAAGAACAGTTTCAGGTTAAGAACAGACCTCCGGAACAAATTAAGTACTTAACCCGAGGTACCACTGTAAAGGATCTCCTTCCTCCTTGTGTTCCAGCCCAGATGTGCAAAAAAGGGTTTAATCACCACAGAGGGGTCCATTGTGGTGCCAGATTCTGTGGTTTTCTGAGCACCCGGCGCCTTCCCTCAGAAACTCAACCAGATGAGTGGGATATAAATAATACATTATCATCATTATTATAAACCATGGGTAGGCAAACTAAGGCCTGGGGGCTGGATCTGGCCCAGTCGCCTTCTCAGTCTGGCCCCCGGACAGTCCGGGAATCAGCGTGTTTTTACATGAGTAGGATGTGCCCTTTTATTTAAAATGCATCTCTGGGTTATTTGTGGGGCATAGGAATTCGTTCATTTCTCCCTCATAAAATATAGTCCGGCCCCCGATGAGGTATGAGGGACAGTGGACCGGCCCCTGCTGAAAAAATTTGCTGACCCCTGTATAAACCTTGGGCTTGTCTGCCTCCGTTCCCTCTTCCCTCAGAGACTTGAGGGGTGAGACATCTGGTGAGGAACCAGGATTGTTTCTGTGGAGAAATAAGACCCATTTCCCTCTCTCCTCAGACCAGACAAGGGATGTGAGGAAACTGAGGAGATACCAGGGAGCCATCCTCTAGTGGAGTCCTTTTCCCGCCTTTTTCCTCTCTCCCGCCATGAAGAGGCTAAATGAACGCCAGGCTCAAAATGGCTGCCTTTCTGCCAGGAGCTGCCTCTTCCTTTCTCCCTTTCTCTCTCTCCTCAAGGCCTGGAGGGTGAGGGGAGCCTTTCCAAGGCCATGGGCCTTTAGAGGGCCACAGGAGTTGCCTCAGGATTTTGTTTTTTAAGGAGGATTCAAAAGGTTTTCCTGCCCTCCCGCCCCCCAGAGTAAGCCCTTCTGAACAGCTCGACCGTCCAAAATAAATCAATGACTAGACATGCCTCGTTCTGAAATGAATTAATCACTACACATGTCTCATTCTGAAATAAATTAATTACTACACACGCCTCACGAGTCCCTGAGGAATTTGGGTTCCCCAGAGGATGGCTTGGAATTGCATTGCTGGGCGAAACTGCAAGATGGCCTTGTCCCTTTTGCTTATTTCCTTAGGCTTTCCCCTCAGCTATTGAAAAGGCAAAGTTGCCTCTCTTTTACCACAACTTTCCAAGTCATTGTCTTAAGGAACTCTTGAAATTCACTATATAGAGTTCCATTTTCTGGGGCACAGTTTGCACATGAGGGTGGATATAACCCTCTGTGTTTTCTGCCTACGCCTTGACAGTTCAATATTAAATAAGAGTGCATTCTTTAAATGTAAAATCATTTTTCTTCTTTGCTTTCTCTGTCCCTCCGGAAAGTTTTTAATAGAATTGAGGAGAATTTCTATATCTTGCCTAATTAAGAGGAAGGACGGCCCCCAAGCTTTCTAGTATTCCACGGCATGGCAAGATCCTGCCCATGTGCAGAGGTTTATTTGGCTTCATCTAGCTGGAGAAGCTTCGTTTGCATATTTCTGGATGCTGTTAAAACATTCAGGAGCTATTTTTAGCTAAATGCACCAGTGTCCATTGCTGTTGTTGTTGTTTAGTCGTTTAGTCGTGTCCGACTCTTCGTGACCCCCTGGACCAGAGCACGCCAGGCACTCCTGTCTTCCACTGCCTCCCGCAGTTTGGTCAAACTCATGCTGGTAGCTTCGAGAACACTGTCCCACCATCTCGTCCTCTGGCATCCCCTTCTCCTTGTCCCCTCCATCTTTCCCAACATCAGGGTCTTTTCCAGGGAGTCTTCTCTTCTCATGAGGTGGCCAAAGTCTTGGAGCCTCAGCTTCAGGATCTGTCCTTCCAGTAAGCACTCAGAGCTGATTTCCTTCAGAATGGATGCATTTGATCTTCTTGCAGTCCATGGGACTCTCAAGAGTCTCCTCCAGCACCAGAATTCAAAAGCATCCATTCTTCGGCGATCAGCCTTCTTTACGATCCAGCTCTCACTTCCATACATCACTACAGGGAAAACCCTGGCTTTCACTATATGGACCTATGTTGGCAAGGTGATGTCTCTGCTTTTTAAGATGCTGTCTAGGTTTGCCATCGCCTTTCTCCCAAGGAGGAGGCGTCTTTTAATTTCGTGACTGCTGTCACCATCTGCAGTGATCATGGAGCCCAAGAAAGTAAAATCTCTCACTGCCTCTATTTCTTCCCCTTCTATTTGCCAGGAGGTGAGGGGACCAGTGGCCATGATCTTCGTTTTTTTATCTTGAGCTTCAGACCATATTTTGCGCTCTCCTCTTTCACCCTTATTAAAAGGTTCTTTAATTCCTCCTCACTTTCTGCCATCAAGGTTGTGTCATCTGCATATCTGAGGTTATTGATATTTCTTCCAGTGATCTTAATTCCGGCTTGGGATTCATCCAGCCCAGCCTTTCGCATGATGAATTAAATAAGCAGGGCGATAATATACAGCCTTGCCGTATTCCTTTCCCAATTTTGAACCAATCAGTTGTTCCATATCCTGTTCTAACTGTAGCTTCTTGTCCCACATAGAGATTTCTCAAGAGACAGATGAGGTGATCAGGCACTCCCATTTCTTTAAGAACTTGCCATAGTTTGCTGTGGTCGACACAGTCAAAGGCTTTTGCATAGTCAATGAAGCAGAAGTAGATGTCTTTCTGGAACTCTCTAGCTTTCTCCATAATCCAGCGCATGTTTGCAATTTGGTCTCTGGTTCCTCTGCCCTTTGAAATCCAGCTTGCACTTCTGGGAGTTCTCGGTCCACATACTGCTTAAGCCTGCCTTGTAGAATTTTAAGCATAACCTTGCTAGCGTGTGAAATGAGTGCAATTGTGCAGTAGTTGGAGCATTCTTTGGCACTGCCCTTCTTTGGGATTGGGATGTAGACTGATCTTCTCCAATTCTCTGGCCACTGCTGAGTTTTCCAAATTTGCTGGCATATTGAATGTAGCACCTTAACAGCATCATCGTTTAAAATTTCAAATAGTTCAGCTGGAATATCATCACTTCCACTGGCCTTGTTGTTAGCAGTGCTTTCTAAGGCCCATTTGACTTCACTCTACAGGATGTCTGGCTCAAGGTCAGCAACCACACTACCTGGGGTACACGAGACATCCATATCTTTCTGGTGTAATTCCTCTGTGTTTACTTCATGGACAAAAGCAACAGGCATTTAAAAGTGTCCATTAGGTATATTCTTTCTCCTGAAGAATAATAATAATAATATTTTTTATTTATATCCCGCCCTCCCCAGCCGAAGCCGGGCTCAGGGCGGCTAACAACAATAAAACAATACAAAAGTACAACACAAACAACACTCTAAAATCATTCATTATAAAATTAATTAAATTCAAGCCACTGGCAGCCCTGTTTAGGGAAATTTTTAATGTAGGATGTTTCATTGTGTTTTTAATATTTTTTGGGGAGCTGCCAGAGTGGCTGGAGAAACCCAGCCAGATGGGTGGGGTATAAGTAAATTATTACTATTACTATTATTATTATTATTATTATTATTATTATTATTACTCCTTTGAACCACAGGATGCAACCTGGCATCTTAGGTGATGTTGTCCCCATTTTCCACCTCCGCAGGGCACCCATTTGACCCGACCTTCTACCTCAGCCATGCCGTCTCCAATGTTATCTGCTCTGTGGTTTTTGGCCAGCGGTTCGAATATGAAGACAAACAGTTTGTCTTTTTACTTAATGTGATCAACAAAACCTTCCGGCTCATGTTTTCCACAGCGTCGCAGGTAATGGAGGCACCTGCTCACCTGGGACAAGAGAATGCATCCATAGCCTCCCGTAACCTGGTTATTTCATGCCCTCCACTTTTTAAAAAAATGGCTCATTTTTTATTTGGGTGTGGGTTGGGAGGACATAGTACAGGGCTTGGGCATTAAGGGGTCCAGACCATGGGGTGTAATACAATGAGGAAGCTTAGACAGTTGTCTGTTATTTTTCTTCAAAGATGAAGAATTTTTTCCCAGGCCTCATGCGGATCCTGCCTGGGCCTCACCAAGAAGTGCCCAAGTACATGAAGGAGTTAATAAACTTCGTCTCTCAGAGGGTCCAGATCCACCGGGAGTCCTTCGATCCAAATTGCCCCCGGGACTTCATTGACTGTTTCCTGGCCAAAATGGAGCAGGTACTTGTTGGGGGGAACTGTGTGTCTCCCAGTTATTGGAGGTTGACCTTCTCAACAGTCTTTGTTCTGACATAAAGGCCTCATCCAAACTTCCTTTTGTGCTGCATTTCTAGGCACAGGTCCACACTTGAAAGCACCGTGTCTAAATGCTTCCCCCTTTCTCTTTTGAGTCCCATGATTTCTCCATTACAATCTACTCTTTGCCAATGAATCAGAGCAAACAGCAATCCATGGAAAAACCCAAATTGCCATTTGTTCTGGTCCAGCATCAGGGGCGGAGCAAGGGGGTGCGGTGGGTGTGGACCGCCCTGGGTGTCACCACTGAGGGGGGTGACAAAATGCTGGGCGGCACTCACCGCGGGGCCTGCAGTGTGCCCAAGCCACGCATCTCTCATGGGAGAGACACGGTGGCTTGGACGCCTGCAGGCTCTGCGCTGCCCAAACGGTACGCCCGCTCCTTCCCCCCCCCCAACTGTAGAGCGGCTGAGTGGGAGGAGGCAGGCAGACTCCGGAGGCCCCGTGGTGTGCCCTGCCCCTATGGGCAGCTCATCCTGCCCCTGGGCACACCGCCCCAGGCACCTGAGCAGCTCCTGCACCAATGTCCAGCATTGAAAAGCGGGTTTTCCTGCTTTTATTTTTCCTGGCCATGCCAGGAACACCCTGTTACTCCCAGCTGACCGAGGACCCCTGCCCCGGGCCACAGACAAGTTCTGCACTGGCCTGGTAATAATAATACAGTGGTACCTCTGGTTATGTACTTAATTCGTTCTGGAGGTCCTTTCTTAACCTGAAACTGTTCTTAACCTGAAGCACCACTTTAGCTAATGGGGCCTCCCGCTGCCGCTGTGCCGCTGGAGCATGATTTCTGTTCTCATCCTGAAGCAAAGTTCTTAACCCAAGGGACTATTTCTGGGTTAGCGGAGTCTGTAACCTGAAGCGTCTGTAACCTGAGGTACCACTGTATTGTTCAACCACACTTTACAAAAGTTAAAAAACTTACAATGGATTAGAATAAAAATTCTATTGAGTCAGATATCTAAGGTGAGGGGGACTAGAAACAGCTGCCATAACACAGTGTAAAAATGAAAAATAGAAACCTAAGGCCAAACACTTCTTGGTTCCTTACCTTACCAAACCAATCTCAAAAGTAAAGGTAAAGGTAAAGGGACCTCTGACCATTAGGTCCAGTCATGACCGACTCTGGGATTGCGGTGCTCATCTCGCTTTATTGGCCGAGGGAGCCGGTGTACAGCTTCCGGGTCATGTGGCCAGCATGACTAAGCCACTTCTGGCGAGCCAGAACAGTGCATGGAAACACCGTCTACCTTCCCGCCGGAGTGGTACCTATTTATCTACTTGCATTTGACGTGCTTTCGAACTGCTAGGTTGGCAGGAGCAGGGACCAAGCAACGGGAGCTCACCCCGTCGCGGGGATTCGAACCACCGACCTTCTGATCAGCAAGTCCTAGGCTCTGTGGTTTAACCCACAGCGCCACCCGCGTCCCACAATCTCAAAAGTATCTGCTGTCAAAATAAATTGACAGGGCAAAATCTCGTAGGAGGACCACCTCAACCTGTACACTTAAATATTTTCTGTCGAGCACAGATGTCTTCATTTTCATTAACTCCTATCCAGTCAATCTCATTCAGGGAATATATATTTCTATATAATAGAGGTTGATAATATACAGCATAATTGATCTTTCATAATTGATCTAAATATACAGAAAGGAAATCCTGCTGGCCGTACACCAGCCTTCCATAAAATATTTGTGCAGGCATGATGATTGGCTCCTGGTTGTATAACTTGCTCTCTTCTTTCCTCCTCTTCTTCCTCCCTGTGTCAGGAGAAAGAGAACCCAACTTCGGAATTCCATAATGAGAACTTGGCTGTTACGGTTCTTAACCTGTTCTTTGCAGGGACAGAGACAGTCAGCACCACCCTCAGATACGGGCTTCTCATCCTCCTCCGATACCCAGAGATAGAAGGTAAAAAACAAGACCAAATCTTCCTTACTCAGTCTTGTTGCCCATCTTTTGGGCTGCCTTATGGGTTCCTTCCTTGCCAAATAAACCAGGACTCCCTTTTAGCTCTAGCCCAGGGGTGTCAAACTCAAATTCATCGGGGGCCGCATCAGCAGTTTGGTCACCCTCAAAGGGCTGGTTGTATCTGTAGGACTTACAGTACAGGAGAGAAGGGTTCAGGCAGCCGTTGGATCTGTCACATCACAGGATGGCATGTGCTCAATATAAAAACAAGTGGAGGTTTCCTGAATGCATGTAAAGTGGAGGTTTCCTGTGTAGAACGGCTGGCGCCGCTAGAGGGCAGATGTTCTCTGGCTTGTAGGCTGCCACGCATGCGCTGAAGAGGCGGCTTTCTTGTGTCAAAAAAAAAAGCGAGAATAAAAGGTGAAGGCTGGCGGCCGGCGGCGGCTACACGGGCCACATGACGAGGTCTGGTGGGCCGGATTCGGCCCGCGGGCCTTGTGTTTGACACCCGTGCTCTAGCCTATTGTTATGTACTGAGTTGAATAGGATCCAAACTGCAGCAGTCTGATTGGTCCTAGAACAATAGGATCCAAAAGGCAGCAGTCTGATTGGTCCTAGAACAATAGGATTCAGAATGCAGCAGTCTGATTGGTCCTAGAACAATGCAGCAGTATGATTGGTTGGCAGGAACCACCCAATCATGCTCCAGATAGAAGTGAATCCACAACTTGATTGGCTTACAGTAGAATTCCGGAATTAGCCAATCATGTGCAGCCCATTGTGTAAATAATGTATATAAAGCAGATACCTTGAGGGGACTTTCATTCATTCATTCCTCCTCACCACTATGAGCTGAATAAAGAGCATGAAATCACTTTGCGACTCTGAGTATATTTCACTGGCGACGAGGATGGGATCCCGCTGAGCTGACTGCCACACACAGCACCGCCACCTGCCGCACCGCTGCCTCGCACCGTGTATCCAGGCTTCAGCTCCGGGACACAAGGAACTCAGAATGGCAACCGACAGCAGCTTCTCGCCGTTCAACCCAGCATCTGGAGACTGGGAAGCGTACGCCTCCCGTTTCACCTTCCTCCTAGAAGCCAAAGGGGTCACCGATGAAGAAGACGCCAAGAAGAGGGCAATATTCTTCAGCATCTGCGGAGAGGAGACGTTTGAAATCGCCCGGGCTCTCCTTGCACCCGAAGACGTCGCTACTGTTCCATACAAAACAATAATGGAACAGCTGAAGGGGCACTTTTCGCCACAGCCCTCTGTGGTGGCTCGTCGAAATGCCTTCTATGCAAAGCGGCAAGCCCCTGGGGAAACCATAACTGGGTTTGTGACCTCTCTCCGCCAAGCTGCCCGGTTCTGCAACTTCTCAGAGCTGGAGAACATGCTTCGTGACCGCCTCGTCGGTGGCCTGAAGGATGAGAAGCTGCAACGACGCCTCTACGCTAAGAAGGACCTAACGTTCCAGGTCGCTCTGGAGGAGGCCCTGGCAACGGAAGCTGCCGAGAGGTCGACGCAAGAGGCACGGCCGAGCCAGCCGTCCCAACCAAGGGTCCACCACGAAGACCTCACCGACGACTCAGGATCCAACAGGGAGGAGGTGCACCGAGTACAGCAGCACACTCAAGCAGCCCACATACCACAGCTGCCTCGACGAGAAGCAGGGAACTGCGCAAGCTGTGGAGACAGTCACGAGAGGAGGACCTGCCGTTTCCGCAACGCAGAGTGCAGGCAGTGCAGAAAATTGGGACACATCGCCCGGGTGTGTCGAGCTCGGCCCACCCGACGCCAGGCATCAGATGACCAATCCAAGAGCCCCAGGTCCCGGGGCCCAACACACCAAGGCAACTCGACGGAGCTCACGGACTTCCAGGTATACCAGTTGCCCCACCCCAACGTAGAGACAATTTATGTAGAGGTACAGATAGAGGGGGCCCCATGCCGCATGGAACTTGACACGGGTTCAACTCTATCCATAATCTCGGCAAGGACCTTAAGGAAACTGTGTCCTACTGGGGGTCCCAAACTCAGGCCGGCCCCATTCACTCTCCGGGACTTCCAGAAACGTAAGGTCCCCACAATGGGGGTGGAGACCTTCAGGGTGCAATACCGAGGGCGGACACGGCAACTGGACTTGCTTGTGGTCAAGGGCCCCTACATTAGCTTACTGGGATTGGCATGGTTTGGACCACTGGGGCTAGCCGTCACCGGGGTGAACCACACTACCTTACAAGTGGACGTGGACGCCATATGCAAGGAATTTCCGGGGGTTTTTGATGGGAAATTGGGACAGTATACGAGCCCCCCCATTGCTCTACAGCTTGACCCCGCAGTACGACCAGTCAGGCTCAAGGCCCGCTGGGTCCCGTTCGCCCTGAAACCCCGTATAGACGAGGAATTGGACCGACTCGTGGAGCAAGGAGTGCTGGAGCCGGTGCCTAATGCCCCCTGGGAAACCCCAATCGTCACACCCGTCAAGCCGAATGGTTCGGTCCGCATCTGCGCAGACTACAAATGTACCATAAACAAGGCCCTCACGGCCCATGCATACCCAGTGCCAGTGGTCAGCCATGTCCTTGCCACCCTGGCTGGGTCGAAAATTTTTGGCAAGCTGGACTTGGCCCAAGCATATCAACAACTGCCAGTAGATGAGGCCACAGCAGAGGCACAGACGATTGTGACGCACAGAGGAGCGTTCAGGGTAAAGCGGCTGCAATTCGGTGTCAGCGTGGCACCAGGCATATTCCAGAATCTAATGGACTCTCTCCTTAAAGGGATTCCTGGCGTCACCCCCTTCTTCGATGATGTGTTGATTGCCGGGCCCACACCAGAGGAGTTTGAGGACCGCCTCCGCACCGTTCTGCACCGTTTCCAGACAGCGGGTCTCAAGGTGAAGCGGGAAAAATGTCTACTAGGAGTGCCTCAGGTGGACTTTCTGGGATTTATGGTGGACGCAGAAGGGGTCCACCCGACTGGGGACAAGGTACGGGCCATTTGTGATGCCCCAGCGCCCAAGAACAAGACTGAACTTCAGGCCTTCTTGGGACTATTGAACTTTTACCATTCCTTCCTTCCCCACAAGGCAGCGGTAGCGGAGCCCCTACACAGACTCCTGGACAAGCGGGCCCCTTGGGTGTGGGGCCAGTGCCAGGAGGCCGCATTCCAGGCAGTCAAGGACTTGCTTGTCTCAAACTCGGTCTTGGCACACTTCGACGAGAGGCTGCCGGTGGTGCTAGCATGCGACGCCTCACCCTATGGCATTGGCGCTGTCCTGGGACACCAACTCCCGGATGGAAGAGAGGTACCGGTGGCATACTTTTCCCAGACACTCAACGCAACCGAGCGGAACTACTCGCAAATCGACAAGGAGGGTCTGGCAATCGTGAAGGGATAAAAAAATTCCATGATTTCTTGTACGGGCGGCCCTTCACCGTGGTGACTGACCACAAGCCCTTGCTTGGCTTGTTTGCCCCCGAAAAGCAGACCCCCCAAGTGCTGTCTCCTCGTGTCCTCAGGTGGTCAATTTTCCTTGCCAGCTACCAGTATGCACTGATTCACTGCCCTGGGAAGGCGATGGGCCATGCGGATGCCCTCAGCAGGCTACCACTACCGGAAACAGGCCCTGACCCAGCACCTGCACAAGAGGTTATGAGCCTGGAGCTGCTTCCCGACCGCCCCATTCAGGCACAAGAAGTTGCACACCACTCCAAGAAAGATAGGGTCATCTCCCGGGTCCTGGACTGGGTGTGGAGGGGATGGCCCAGCAGCAGCCCCGGGCCAGAATTCGCTGGCTACACAACCCGCAAACATGAACTGTCGGCCCACAAGGGGTGCCTGTTATGGGGAAGCAGGGTCGTTGTTCCCCAGCCCCTCCGCAAAAGGGTCCTCACAGCCCTACACGAGACACACCCAGGGGTAGTAAGAATGAAGGCCCTTGCCAGGAGTTATGTGTGGTGGCCGGGGATCGACGGAGAGATAGAGGCCTGGGTCAAACACTGCCAGGCCTGCCAAGAATCCTGCCCAGATCCCCCAAGGGCCCCAGTCCAGTCCTGGGAGTCCGCCCGAGCACCATGGTCACGCCTGCATGTGGACTTCGCTGGCCCCTTTCAGGGGAAAACATTCTTCATAGTGGTGGACTCCTACACCAAATGGCTGGAAGTCGCACTGGTACCGTCCACTTCTACGTCCGCAGCCATCCGGGTACTACGCAGGCTGTTTGCAACCCACGGGCTCCCTGACACTCTCGTCTCAGACAACGGGACTGCATTTACGTCAGGAGAATTCCAAACCTTCACAGCGCAGAACGCCATCCGCCACATCCGTTCGGCGCCATTCCACCCTGCCACCAATGGCCAAGCAGAACGCATGGTGCGGACCACCAAGGACACCCTTCGCCGCATGACGCAAGGGGATTGGGAGTACCGCCTTGCCACATTCCTCCTAGCACAACACAGCACCCCCAGCTCAACGACTGGCCGGAGCCCCGCTGAACTACTAATGGGTCGGCGCCTTGCAATCAGATTGGACCGCCTTCACCCCGATAGAGCTCAGGATGAGGCAGTGGTGGGGGAAGGCAGGAACCCCCGGACCTTCGAGGCCCAGGACCCAGTGTACGCAAAGAATTTTGGGGCAGGCCCAGCATGGGTACCCGCCACAGTCACCAGGGTCACTGGTCCCGTGTCGTACGAGGTGCTAACGGATGGGGGGCAATGCTGGCGCCGCCACTGCGACCAGATACGGCGACGATTCCCGGGAGAAAACCAGGAGGAGGAAAGGTCAGAGGAGTCCCAAGGGAACAGAGGGGCAGTGAGGCCCATAGAGCAGGAGGGGCCAGCAGGAGAGGCAGAATCAGTAAATACAGAGAGGACCCGCGAGGCCGAAAGGACACCGGAACCAGAACCACGACTGAGCGAGCCGGTTGCACCAGACCAAACAGGCCCATCACAGCCAGCATCCTTGGAACATGAGCCAGAACCTGAACCCCGGACCAGGGAACACCCCAGGCCGCAACGCACACGTAGGCCACCGGCGTACCTCGAGGACTATGAATGCGACCTCCCGGGCAGGACTGGAACTTAGAGGGGAGGGGTGTTATGTACTGAGTTGAATAGGATCCAAACTGCAGCAGTCTGATTGGTCCTAGAACAATAGGATCCAAAAGGCAGCAGTCTGATTGGTCCTAGAACAATAGGATTCAGAATGCAGCAGTCTGATTGGTCCTAGAACAATGCAGCAGTATGATTGGTTGGCAGGAACCACCCAATCATGCTCCAGATAGAAGTGAATCTTGATTGGCTTACAGTAGAATTCCGGAATTAGCCAATCATGTGCAGCCCATTGTGTAAATAATGTATATAAAGCAGATACCTTGAGGGGACTTTCATTCATTCATTCCTCCTCACCACTATGAGCTGAATAAAGAGCATGAAATCACTTTGCGACTCTGAGTATATTTCACCTATGAAAGTTCCACTGGGACAAAACCTGAACTTTAGCCTGCCCAGGTCCTTTCTTTGATCACCCTGGGGCCAGAACATCTATGGCAAGCACTCCTACTGTTCTAGGGTTCACACTGGAACAGTGGTGGTTTGATGTGAAATTGCTGCTGGGAATAATCTGGAGTAGTTTTAGACCATTCGTAGCAGTTTCTTGAGATGATGGGGCAGGTTGTTGGCTTTTGCATGACTGGAAGGTAGCCAACTGTCCAGTGTTAAGAGTCACACCTGTTGCTCCATCCACTTTTGGCTTTGGTTCTACCCACCATTGTCATGTGGTCCCTGAAAGATTCTACACAAAAGACTACGGTCCCTGGTTTCAAAAAGGTCTTCCTTACCCCCAGTCTAGCCCCTTATTATCTGTTTTGACTGGCAGCCAGTCTCTCAGGTGGAGATTGCTTCTTTCCATCAGCTTCTACATTAATCCTTTAATTGGAGATGCCAGAAAAATAACCTTCTGTATGCAAACCTTGAGCTCCATTTTGATTTTACTTTCTATACTGCTCTGATATAAAATATATCAGAATTGGAGAATAGCCTCTACCAAAGGCATCAGGGAACTTTGAAGAAGCACAAACTCAGGATGAAAGGGAGATACGTTTGGCAAATCCTCACCATGATCAACTTGCCCCCAGAAACCTATGTCCCTAATGTGGAAGGAGGTGTGGATCCAGAATTGGCCTCCACGTTCACTTATGGACACACTGTTAAGACCATATTCATGGAAGACAATCTTAATCAGCCAAGAGTGATCGCCAAGGAAAGAAAGGCTATCAAAAATCTTTCCTCCTCCTATAAATGCATATATCTAACCACCTCCCACCGCCTGGGTACCACAGTTTATAGTTTCAACCCTTCTCTCTTCTTTACAGCTAAGGTCCAAGAGGAGATTGACCGTGTCATTGGGAGGAACCGCAGCCCCTCCTTAGAGGACCGGAGTCAGATGCCCTTCACGGATGCTGTCATTCATGAGATCCAGCGCTTTATAGACGTCTCCCCACTGGCACCTCCTCATTCGGTGACCTGTGACACACATTTCCGGGGCTTCAGCATTCCCAAGGTGCGGTGAGCCGTGTGACCAACAGAAGCATTAGTGACAGGTCCAAAATCCTACCTGCAGGTGTACAGATGCAGCTGTGCACATGTGTGTTTGCACACACACATCCCTGTGCAAGAGTAGAAAGCTGCAGTGGCCTAGATGGTTGCACTTCCACTTTCCAACATTTACAGGAAGCAGAAGGAGATGTGCGTCTGTGTAGTGCAGCAAACTCGAGGACTAATCAGTGAGGCAGGATACCTGTGGTACAAATCCCGCCTAATGGACAGAAAAACAGTCCCTCATCACTGTGGAAGGACTTTAGTATGGCAGCAAACTCAATCACACACAACATCCTGTTATAATTGTGCTGTCTTACCTTAAATAACCTGAGCCATCTCCACTCCTGCAGTTGAGGAGGTTTGAACTAACTACGTTTCTTATTGTATTATTAATGCAGAAAGTTCAAGAGGTTTAAGGTGTAGGTGGGTCTGGCACAGGGCGAAAGGCCAAATGCAGGATAAAGAGGAAACAGAAGGCCCTGAACTGAATCAGTTGCAGTAATAATAATAATAATAATAATAATAATAATAATAATAATAATTTCGTATTTCTACTCCACCCATATGGCTGGGTTTCCACTCTGGACTGCTTTCAACAGAACATTAAAAACATTTAAAACCTTCAAATTCCATGCCGCCTTTGGTAGAGGCTACTCTCCAATTCTGATATATTTTATATATCAGCAACCGTTGCTTTTGCGGTCTCTGTCTTTCCTCTCCAGGGAACCACAGTAGTGCCATTCCTGTCGTCCTCCCTGCATGACCCCCAGCACTTTGAGACACCGAGGAAGTTCAATCCTCGTCACTTCCTGGATGAAAGAGGGTCCTTCAGGAAGAATGAGGCCTCCCTCCCATTTTCAACAGGTATTGCACATCAGCTTCGTGGTAGGGAGGAACGCATGGGAGGGCTGGCTCGGCTAAACCTTAGAAGCAATTAAGGATGTGAAGGAGGAAAGAAAGAGTGAGAAGGGCAAGGGTGTTGGGTTAATTAATAGGAAAATAAGTCTTGGATTGAGCATTGTGTTAGTGTAGCGGGAATCTTTGCCAATAAAGCAGACACGGGTTCTTCCGAGAAAAGCCTTTATTTGCTGCAGCAGGCTTTTCGTGGGATCTTTTCCCAAAAGCAAAAAGCCCCAACTTCAACCAGAGCTGGGTATTTATAGTATTGAACAAACAACTTGTCACGTGACATAATAGATGTGCATAATATATGTGCATGTCCAAAGCAAGATTATAAACTGCTACAAAAAATTTTTTTTCCTTCCAGTAGCACCTTAAAGACCAACTAAGTTAGTTCTTGGTATGAGCTTTCATGTGCATGCACACTTCTTCAGATACACTGAAACAGAAGTTGCCAGATCCTTCTATATAGTGAGAAGGTGGGGAGGGGTATTACTCAGAAGGGTGGTGGGAATGGGTGATTGGCAGATAGCTGTGATGAGCCTGTTGACGACTCTTAACGACTGCAATAGGTCTTACAGGAAAAAGCAAGGGGTGAGAAGGTGAAAAATGGCTTTGTCATGTATAATGAGATAAGAATCCAATGTCTTTGTTCAGACCAGGTCTCTCCATGGTTTTAAGTTTGGTAATGAGTTGCAATTCAGCAGCTTCTCTTTCCAGTCTATTTCTGAAATTCCTTTGTAGTAATACAAAGTTTATGTAGTAACATAAACTGCTACATAAGCAAAAGCTGAAGTCCCAGGAATCCAACCCCCACCTGTACATGATTGTCAACCCTGCTGTAAATAACTCTCGGGCGGGCGGGGGGGGGGGAGAATTCTCAAGCAGACTCTGTCTGCTCACAAAGAACCTGTGGGATAGCCATGGACCACTTGGGCAGGTAAATCCCACTGTGTTCTATTACATGGATAGTATGCATGTTGGGGACCCGGATTACATGTAGCCATTTGCACCATGTCCCAGCTGTGAGCTAAATCTTTGTGATTCACCTATTAGCTGTATTCTTGCCCCAATGGGGCAGCCTGCAAAATCATCAGTTTCATAAGGCAACAGATTACCATAACTCCTCTATTAGAAACACACTCAAAGAGTTACAGGGACACAAATTATCACATTTATTGTGGCCCTCTGGGCCACCACCACATTTGGAGGAATAACGTTTTAAAATTAATATTATTACAGGTTACATACGCTTCAGGTTACAGACCCCGCTAACCCAGAAATAGTACCTCGGGTTAAGAACTTTGCTTCAGGGTGAGAACAGAAATCGTGCTCCAGCGGCGCAGTGGCATGGGAGGCCCCATTAGCTAAAGTGGTGCTTCAGGTTAAGAACAGTTTCAGGTTAAGAACGGACCTCTGGAACGAGTTAAGTACTTAACCTGAGGTACCACTGTATTATAATTACCAGGTCAGTGCAGAGCTTGTCTGTGGCCCAGGGCAGGGGTTCTCGGTCAGCTGGGAGTAACAGGGTGTTCCTGGCATGGCAGCGTAAGTCTGACAGGGCCCCCTGGCCAGCTTATCATTCGGAAGCCCAGGGCAAGTGTCCCCAGCTGCCTCTCCCACCCTTTGCACAGGCCTGCATGTATAGGAGCGGAGACGCAAACCCAGTTCACCAGATTATGAGTCTACCACTCTTAACCACTACACCACACTGGCTCTCACTGGCTGATTATTATTACTATCAAATTTGTATACTGCCCTTCACTTGAAGATCATAGGGCAGTACACAACATAAAAAATACAAAATGAAAACACAAAATACTTAATAAAATCCTATTTTTTGTTTCTCCAGGGAAAAGGGTCTGCCTTGGCGAAGGTTTGGCCCGTATGGAGCTCTTCCTATTCCTCACAACGGTGTTGCAAAACTTCCACCTAAAATCTCTCCAGGAGAGGGAGGAAATAGACATTTCAGCGGATGTGCGAGGCAGTTCAAAGCTTCCCCCGCCTTATAATCTTTGTGTGGTTCCCCGGTAAATGGTCCCTGCTGCATGAGCGCTGAGATATTTGGGGGATTCCTCTTCTATCTCTCTGATTGGGAGATAATATTAACACAATGAAGGTTTGTGGCTGAAAAACTGCTTTGAAAATCACTGTGACTAAAGTGTGCTATGTGTAGATCTCAATATAAAAGGAGTCTGCCCTGCTTGCACTTCTTCTGTTCTTGATTTTTCTCATGGTAGAAAAAGAAAAGAGAAGAAAGCAACAAATAGGAGAAATGCAGAATGTCTTAAGAGGAGAATTTAAGATCTTTAAAGAAGATATATGTGAGTACACAGACACATTGGAGGAAGTGCCTGGGATATGCAGGGTTGTGTTTGCATCAGTTTATTCTAAACACCTTCTCTCTGTTTCTGAATGGAAGATAACACAGTACATACTGTTAAGTTGTGGGTGAACATATCAGACGACACAGCAATTCTTCAAACAGCTCTTGTTTATTCACAGGCCAGAACAGAACTGAAGGGTTCAGCCAGCCTGCTTATATAGAGCTCCAGTACAACGCAACTGTAACAATGTTCTGTAACTATCCAATCACTGAACGTCATTTTCAATCCCTTATTTGCATTTGTGGACCTGAGTGAAAACTATCTACAGTATTCCCCTGCTGGCCCAGGGTGAGAACATCAGTACATAACACATGCCTGCAAGTCCTGGAAGACCTGCTTGCTGCCTTGCAGGATTTCCCCCACCTCCTTGGGAGGGTAAGGCCCTGACTGACTCCAGCTCCAAGAGATGCGGCTGCTGAGGAGGCCAGAGGCCATCTTTAGTGCAGATCCAGGTCATCAAGCCTGAGCCTGAGCTTCCACAACTGCCACCAGCCACAAACCACCCCATAAAATGCAGTAATCTAACCTAGAAGTTAACAGAGCATAGGCAGCAGAAATCGGCTGAAGCCTTGCTTTTCTGCAGTGGGTGGAGATGGAATGAAAATTGGGGTCTCACGCTGACACAGGGCTTGTCCACACTTCTGTTTTCCCAAGTTTTCTAGGCATGGGTCTGAGAGATTTTTTGTTTCCCTCGCAGCTTTCCCTGGGAAAACCCCCTGCTTACTGCTGTATCATAACAAACATCAACCAGGTTTTCTGCATTGCATCCATTGCATTTTTCAACAAAGACTTTGCTGAAAAAGCACAGGAAGGCAACAGGGAAAACCCAGAGGAATTTGCTGGGTTTAGATGTCACCGCTGATGAATTACTATTTTCTCAGTCAAAGTTAGCAGTATAAACATTGAAGCAGAATGTTTGTTGAAAACCCAGCCGTTGTAAGTTGGGTGGGGTGAGAAGGTACATAAGGAAAGCCCTCAGAAGCTAACCCTGGACGTATTTCCTTTTATTTTTATTTATTTTTTATTTCCAAAACCGAAAAAAGAAAAATTACAAACATCAAATTCAACATCCATATTCATTTTCTAACTTAAACCTATTACATAATTAACTAAATTAAAACATACCTAATCACTCTAAACTTCTCTTTGCTGTATACAAATACAACAGTTAGAAATTTTATATTAAAGCTTTTATATTATAAATAATATTTCAAATTCCCCTAATCCCCCGTTCCCATTCACAAAAGCACAAAGATTCACAAAATGTTTAGGGTACGTGTACCCCTGCATATCACCAGAAAAACGCACTGCTCAGAAGCAAGCCTCATTGAGTTAAATTGAACTTTATTCCAACTTATTCAAAGGGAACATTAGCAAAGAAATAGTCCCACCCATTTATCTGGGAGTAAACCCTGTGGGAAATTGTGGGATTTAACTTCTGAGCCAAGGGTGCTTGGATACCAAACTGCAAGACTGTAATCTGACAGGCTAACAATTCCGGTTGCACCTCTGAAATCAGTATGTCTTTCTGTTGAGTAACCCTTAGAAGAAAGACTTTAAAAAACCCATGATTCAAGCCTAAACTCCACAACCAGATTTTGCTTCCCTTAGGAGAACTTGCTTGTTTTATTCTGCATGGGTTGCGGAAATGCTGGTGCTTTGTACACGACAGTGGGTCTTTTGGACGGGAACGCAATTCCTGTGCACCTTTTACTCAGAAGCAAGCCCATCAGCGCTCCTTGCCTCCCTCGTAAACAGGGCTTGGCAGCTGAGGTAGTCCCACAACCCAAAACACCTGCTCTATAAGCGCAGGGTTCCTCCAAGGATCGCAACGGGGTCAAGCGCACCTGGAAGACGCGTAATGATGGAGAAACCAGCCCCGTTGCAATCTAGGGACTTGGGTTGCTGCGGCATCCGACAGGAGGGTCTTACTCGAGAGTAAGTCCCGTTGGTGTCATTGGAGGCTGATGCAGAAATCATGGGCAGTAACACGGCCATTCCACTAAATCATTTCCAGCTGCCGACGCAGAGCAGAGCCAAGCGCTTCTCCCTTTCCTGCCTGATTTTGCCACCTTCTTCATTCGCTACACCTGTGCAGGTGTGTTAGGAGGAACGCGATTGGAGGAGAGGTGAGGGCGGGGTCGGAGTCCTCTGACATCTCAAGGCTCCGTGTTTGCTATAAAAGGCTGTGCAGGGAGCAGAGTTCTCCATTCGCTTTGCGCGGGGGAGACGAAAGGGAGGGAGGGTGTGCGGAATTGCGTTTGCTGGGTGACAAAATAGCTTGGTGGTGTAAGGCTTCTGTAAAGTAGAGTGGGATTAATTTAGCAAGGGACTCGTTTTGCAGCGTCTCCTTAACATAGAAGTTTCTGCTCCAGCCTTTGAGGCGGGTTTTTTAATATATAAACTTGTTTGAGAATACTTTTTGAAGGACTGCAGATAATTTTTTTTTAGTTTTTTAAAAAATATGGGAGTGGGCAGCTTAAGCTTGGAATTTCCTACCAAAAAACATTAAGGGGTATTCCTTTAATAGAGGTTGCTACTTTTAAAAAAATAATAATTCGTGAGTTTTTACTGGAAAAATTAGCTATCCAGGTACTAAGCTTTAAAAGCTGGAACTGAAATCAGTTTGTGTTTTCCTCACCAAGAATCAACAGCAGTGCGCCCAGCAAAGTGGTGCAATTTACAGAGGAAATATTGTGCTCTTCTAGAACTAGGAAAAAGTTGATGCACCTATAAGGTTATAGTTGATGGGTCAAAGAACTTTTCCAGCTGTAGTATATATGCAAGATAATAGGCTGTGAAGTTTGGCTCTCTTACACAAGAGTCAGAAAGTTTGCTGTCTGGAAGGGGCTGAAATCTGAAAATGGCAACTTCTAGTGCAGAGTTTGAGACCTTCCTCACTAGGCTTGCCTGAAAGAGCTGGAAGTTACTGAGGTCTACCAGTCCCCAAATCAAAATGGCAATAGACGGAGGTGGGGTTTGGCACAATCAGCTGGAAATTACGAGTTCATACTGACCTCTAATCCAACTTCAGAAATAGCAGTAGTGTTTCTTGTGACTGAGTTCCATATATCAGCTTTTTTCTAGCCAAGTAAGACATTTAGTCTAGGGCACTGGGTATTGATAGTCTCCCCATTTTAGGCAGTTTGCTGACCCAGAGGCTCCTGAGTGGAGAGCCAGTGTGGTGTAGTGGTTAAGAGCAGTGGACTCGTATTCTGGGGAACCGGGTTCGATTCCCGCTCCTCCACATGCAGCTGCTGGGTGACCTTGGGCTAGTCACACTTCTCTGAAGTCTCTCAGCCCCACTCACCTCACAGAGTGTTTGTTGTGGGGGAGGAAGGGAAAGGATAATGTTAGCCGCTTTGAGACTCCTTTGGGTAGTGATAAAGCGGGATATCAAATCCAAACTCCTCCTCCTCCTCCTCCTGTTCTTCTTCTTCTTCTTCTTCTTCTTCTTCTTCTTCTTCTTCTTCTTCTTCTTCTTCTTCTTCTTCCACCACCTCCTTATTTGCAGCCAACAAGCCTTGCAAACATTTCGTAACAATTTTATAACTACTAACATGATTGAAAAATGCAATACATTTGAAGCGATACAATTTTAAAAACCACACAATTACAATGCTGGACAGTATGTGTTATTGCTCCAGGTCTCCAGAAAGTCAAGGAACAGAGGGGAACTTTTGTTGCATACGGCCATCCATATAACATCACATGTGATTGCCATAATACATGGCAGTGTATTAGAAGTTACCGTCAGTGCTGGGGTTTTTTGGGGTGGGGTGGGGTGGGGTGGGGTACGCAGGGGTATGCATACCCCTAAACATTTTGTGAGTCTTCATACTTTTGTCCATTTACTGTATTTTTCCAGATTTGAACTATGAAATAGTGAATTTCTTGAGTAAAAATGAGAGTGCCCCTAAACATTTTTAAAGAAAAAAGCACTGGTTACCATCCACACTTTCACTGTGCAGATACTGTTGATGTTTTGCAACTTTGACCTGTTGCAGACCTTAGCCAGACCTTAGCAGAGCATACGCAAAGTTCCTCAAAAGCAATCAGTTGCAGGCAGGATGGACGAAGCAGGAACCAGTAACTTGTTACTTATAGGTGTGTTTATTATTTACAGCTGACTTCAAGTTACTATGTACAAGAACAGAACAGGTACACGGATCTTAACTAACTCTGTCTTACACCAAACGACTGTTAGACGACACACCGACCAAACCACTAACACATTCCAGTCAGTAGGTCATAAATCATTATGCCTGTGTGAGACCTTGACCAATAGTAGAGCTGTTTCCAGGCTCTATATCTCTAGGCAGAAATCCTCCTTTCTGCTCAGTCATTGTTGGCTGTTGGCCAACTCTTAATTGACTCTGTAAAACTGCACAGAATTTCACGTAGTCAAAAACCCAGCACCCCCTCACAGCGTACACAGTGCAATTAACTTCTGAGCACATACAAAGTATTTCACCCAACTTTGTTCTGCAAACCCAAGCATTCACACATTTGCTTGTTTCTTACAAACGACAACGGTTTTGTCAAGATGTCAGCAACATTTTGAGTACTCTGAACATATTCACATGCAATGACATTTCTCTGTACATTACATTTTGGTATTTTACTGCCACATGTTTGGATTTAGACTTAAACTGTTCAGTTTTACTGAGCGTAATACAAGCTTGATTGTCAACATACACCTGAATTGGAGAATTGCATTGTATGCCCAAATCTCTGTGACTGCTTGCAATACACTAATTCACTGCAGAGCTCACTTAATGCTGAAAATTCAGCTTCAGCGGATGACACACTGACTATACTTTGTTTCCTGGACTTCCATCCAATTAGTGACCCACCAAAAAAACCACTAGCCCAGTAATTGATTTTCAGTCAGGTAAATTTGCCTAGTTGCTATCTGAGTAACACGCAAGTATTTCATCACCTGCTGAGCTTAACTTTAAAATACTACTAGCAGTATGCTTCAGATACCTCAGAACACATTTTACTGCCTTCCAAGCACTCACAGTAGGTTTAGACACTTGCCTGCTCAAAATCCCTACCGCGTAGCTGATATCAGGCCTACTCCACTGCGATATGTATAGCAGACTCCCAATAGCTGATTGATATAAATCAGGTCGCTCAAACACTGTGCTTTCATCAGCTTGCAAAGATTTAACAAAACCTAGATCCATGGGAGTATTTGCCCCTTTGCAGTCCTGCAGTCCGTATGCTGTTAGCAGTTGTTTGATTTTCATTTCCTGGCTAAGCAACAAACTGCCATCATCCGCCCAGCACACTTCCAGACCCAGATCTTGTGACAGAGCCCTTCCACCAGATTGGAGCCACAGCCGAAAAAGCCCTGGCTCTAGTTGAGGCCAGCCTAACCTCTCTGTGGCCTGGGACCTTCAGGATGTTTTTGTCTGAAGACCGTAATGCCAGCACCTCCTTGTAGCTTTGAGGTTCAGCAGCTACATGAAAAAACATTAGCAGTACCAGGTTTAAAATGATCTGGGGGTACACCTTTATCCTCCCTCTGAGACCTTCTGGGAGTAAAACTTGTCTTCCCTTTTACTGTCATCCCTCTCAGATTCTCGCTCCCCTTGAGGAGAATGGAATTCCTCCTGTGGCAAAAACTGACTGCCATTCTCATTAGCCTCAACAGAAGAATCCTCTTCTGTGTCTGTGTCTGGTTTTCCTTTAGCACTCAAAGATTCCCCCTTTGATATCTGAAACCAAACTTCAGAATTGGCATGCACCTTCAAATCAAATATCTTTAATACGGTCAGTGACCAGGAAGCATGGCATGCACCTTCTCCCAGCCGCTATGCTCACAGAATGTAGCATTCCTTGAAACAACCAGCCCATTTTTACCAACAGCAAACCTGTAACCTTTGTTCAAATCTTGGCAACCTACAAAAATAAGCTGTTGTGCTTTGGGATCACCCTTTTTACACTGTGCTCAAGGCACAGGAACCCATGCCTTCACACCAAACGTACGGACATGATCAACTTCGGGCTTCTTATTGAACAATTTGAAATAGGGTGCTGTTCCAGTTGATTTATGATATAAGCAATTCTGCAAATAATAAGCCGAAAGATAAGCTTCAGCCCCAAAAGCTTTTGATAGACCAGCATCCTCAAGCATTGAGTACACCATCTCTTGTAGAGATCTGTTTTTCCTCTCAGCCAATCCAGAGAATGGGGGTTCGTTTTTCTATGACCTATGCCCTTTGTCTGTAACCAAGACTGAAAAGGTCCAGAGACAAATTACTTTTCACTAACAGTTTTGTTTTGTTTTTATTCAATTTAAAATCAGATACCTTGTCAAATTCATTCATTCCAATGTTTTCAATGTGCTTTCTATTGGGTTTTCGGTTACTGTGAATGTCTTCATCAACACAGAGAATGGGTGTAGAAATAAAAAGCTGTTCACAATATCTTTTCTTAGTTTTATTTTGAAAAATATAGCAGCCAAACGCTGCAAACTATCACTCCTCCTCACTGGCTGCTTACAAGACATTTGATCAAATTAAATAGGGCAATTGGTTAATTGAAACTATCACATTCCTTCCTGTACCCAGTAACTCCCCTTTTAATTAGGCAAAAAATCAAGAAACCACAGGCGTGCAGGTTTAAGTCAGATAACGACTAAACCTGCCTCCTTGATAATGACATGGTCTGGTCTTAGCGTAACTCCTCCTCCTACCCGTGATCACTGAGATCTGTTGTCCCAGTGTATCCCCCCCCCCACCCCGTGGAAGCTGCCCCAGCCATTTTCTTGGCTGGGACCCACTCCCAGGGAGCCCTGACCCCCTCCCCTTAAAACAAATAAAACCTTATATAAAAACAAAACCACACAATAAAAACAAAAAACAGTAAAAATTACAAACATACCAAAATTAAACAAATTCCCAAACCTGACTAAACACCCATCCCACCCCCCACACCAAAAAATTTAAAAAGGTTATATATATATATCTATCTCTGCACTGTTCTGAGTTCTCCTGGGCAGGCCAGATGGTGAGAGGCAGGGACAGGACTTGTAGGCACTCACAGCAGGGGAGTCCTCCTGGGCAGCAGAAACAGTCCTTATGAGGCCTGTCAGACCCAGCCCTGGGCCAGATGGTAAGAGGCAGGGACAGGACTTGCAGTATATGGCTAACTATACACACAACACGAACAGAAGTATAAGCATAATAGTTTCAAAGAAATTCTCGGCTGATTCTGCACCTCCGGCATCAGGACAGGCCCTCCGCATGACAATGGCCCCCCATGGCAAGGTGGCTGCTGCCAAAGGGTCTGCGATTTGCAAGTTAGTTTCCTAAGGCTTTATCCCTCTTGAACCCAGTGGATTCAAGACTTAGAAACCAATCAGTTCTTTAGATTGATTAGCAATTCTACAAGGGGGGGGGGGGATAACTCAGGCTTGTTAAGAGACTGAATTCTGTTTGCGTGGCGAGTTCCCGCCCCCCACCAAGATAAATAAACACACGAGACACCATAGTTAAGGTCAATTGGGCGAATTAGGCCACAACTTTATTGAATTCAGGAATGAGAGGCATTGGCTTAGGCATTGGTCCTATCGACTATCCGGCTCCAGCCCATTTGCTGGAGACACGGGGAAGGGTTAACACTAATCGGGGGAGTCTCCCGCCGAGGCACGTCGACTAGGAGCTCCCCCGGGTCACCGCTCTGGGGCGTGCCTTTGGCCCACACCTCCATAGGCTTCGGACAGGGCCACGCCCCCCGGAGTCCTTTAATGGACCACCCTTCGTTCACTGGGGGGAGGTGATGGCGTTCCTCCCCCCCACACATCCTCTTAACCCCTTCTTACCAATGCCTACCGCCAATGCCGAGAGTTGTGACGAGTTGCTACGAGGTAGGCGAAAAACCAAAAGGCTGTAAATTGCCAATTGGGAAAAATTCCTACCATGCCCCTTGCGGCGACAGACCGAAGTCCATAGCAAAGTCAGACCTACCTAAAGCCCAACTAAAGGGAGGGAGGGTGGGAAAACGTGGGGGCTAGCCGGAGAAGAGAGGGCGAGCCCTCTCCGCTCCGGCCCTAAATAGGGCAAGCCACGCCCCCCCCTCAGCCAGCCGATTGGCTGGCTGGGAGGCGTGGACAGTTGGGATTCCCCTGTTCTCGCGGGGGCTGAAACCAGCCCCCGCTCACGTGGGGAGGGCGTGATGCCCGCAACCCCACCTCCTGGGGCAGGCCTGGAAGTGGCTTTGCGTGGCGAGTTCCCGCCCCCCACCAAGATAAATAAACACACGAGACACCATAGTTAAGGTCAATTGGGCGAATTAGGCCACAACTTTATTGAATTTAGGAATGAGAGGCATTGGCTTAGGCATTGGTCCTATCGACTATCCGGCTCCAGCCCATTTGCTGGAGACACGGGGAAGGGTTAACACTAATCGGGGGAGTCTCCCGCCGAGGCACGTCGACTAGGAGCTCCCCCGGGTCACCGCTCTGGGGCGTGCCTTTGGCCCACACCTCCATAGGCTTCGGACAGGGCCACGCCCCCCGGAGTCCTTTAATGGACCACCCTTCGTTCACTGGGGGGAGGTGATGGCGTTCCTCCCCCCCACATCCTCTTAACCCCTTCTTACCAATGCCTACCGCCACCGAGCAGTCGCTCGCCGCCAATACTCTCATGCCTGAATCCAATCCCTTATCCCCTTTGCAATATCCATCAGCCAAACATCGTTACCAGCATCCGAAAGATGCACGCCATCATACCGGTAGAGGGCCTCATGACTGAAGCGAATGCCCGGGTGGCCAATGAGCCTCCCACCCAGGGCTGCCACTCTACGCACCACCGCCTGATCCAAGGCTTTCCTAGCCCTATTCATAGCTATCGGGCACCTGCAGTCCCTCCAAACCCGCCTCTCCATCAGCGAGGCCCAAATAATTGTGACATTCGGGTATGCGGCCTTCAACTCCTCGAAGTCGCTAAAAATGTGCCACTGCAAATCCACTGCCTTCCTGTAGGCTAGGTCGTTTTCCCCCAATTGTATCAATAAAGCGTCTGGGGGGCCCTCCACTGCTGCTCTGGTCTTAATTGCGGGCAGCATCTCGGCCCAGCGCATTCCCCTCCGGGAGACCCAGGAAATGGTGACATCAGGTGGTAAGCCCAGGCGCGGCCCGAGACCGGAATTGATGGCGCGTACCCTGGCCCAATGCACAATACTGTGCCCGACAATCCAGACGCGCACCCCCATATCACCTGTAGGAAATCGAAAGAACAGGCCATGGTCAGTCACCGTCACAAATTCTTTCTCAAATAGCGCTTGTACGCGTCAGATTTCCAGCGACCTAAGTCCCTAATCCTTTCAGTCGTAAGACCCAGGTGCATTGCCGTGGTGGCTGCTCCTATCCTGAAAGAGTGTGATGCAAAATCTGCTGCGGGGATGCTGCATGCTGCCAGTGCTAAACGCATGACCCGAGTGAACTGGTGACGCGTCAAAGGTAAACCATCTGCGTGGATCAATAGAGGCCCTGCCGAGTTGGCCCTCAGGGACAAGAAGCGCCTTGTGTCTTTAACTGGACATGGGCCAGGACTATCGGTGGCCATAAGCTGAACAAGAGCCCCCCTCCCGTACTGGTCTGTTTTAGAGCTGCGTATCCGTATTACCAGGTCCTCCCGTGGCAGGGTAACATCGCTTAAAAGCAAGCCCCGGGAGAAACCGTGCCGACCCACTTCATAAACTACCTCACCCACGCGCAGAGCTCCAAAAAAGGCAATGGAGTAAGCCGCTGAAAATAAGCGCGCCTCATACTTTGACCAGCATACTGTACGCAATTTTTTATGGATTTGGGAAAGGATGTCGAATGATATTGGCCTTCTCATATCGCAGTTTGGGGGCTGTAGCCTGCGCCAACCCTCTAACGTCCTTCGTATAACAAAATCGTCACAAGGATCTGTGGAAAATATCGCCTTGCAAAAGAATGAAATAGCTGCGGCTTGGAGGTTGAGGGTTCTAGGGGCGCGGCCCAAGCGTCTCAGGTAAACTAGGTAAGATAGCACCTCAGGCTTGACAGGAGGGGCATTGTTTCTGATGGCGGGGGTTTTGTTGCGGAATTTTAGAAAATCCGACCACGCCTTCTTATACGATCTCAAAGTGGAAGGTGCCAATGAGGCCATTACTCCCTGAATCACTTCTGGCTCCCAGGACTCTGGTCCCCACGCCTCTGGTCCCCGAGACTCCACAGATGTTCCGGGAACGGCTGAGGCAGCAGCTCTGCATCCGGTGCTAACGAGCGGAAGCGGTCCATCTGAAAGCGAGATAGGGCGTCTGCAATGTCATTATTTACACCAGGCACAAATTTTGCAGAGAAGTGTATGTTGAGCTCTAAACACCGGAGAACGAAGGAACGCAGGAGGACGCCTACCCTTGGCGACCGTGCAACCTGCCTGGAAAGTACCGCCACTACGGCCTGGTTGTCGGTGTGGAAGCATACCCTATGGTTACTAAAGGTTTCAGGCCACAAGTGCACCGCCACTGCAATCGGAAAGAATTCCAGGAAGGTTAAGTCTCTGGTAATGGGGCCCCCTTGCCAGGCGGCGGGCCAGCGCTGAGCGCACCATTGGCCCCTAAAGTAAACGCCAAACCCCAGAGAGCCAGAAGCATCCGAATGGACCTGGAAGTCAACCTGCAGCGACAAGTTGTCCTGCCACAGTGAAATGCCGTTGTAGTTCTGCAAGAACTTCAACCAGACTTCCAGGTCGGACTTTACTTCCTTGGATAGCCGAACCCTATGATGAGGGGAACGCAGTCCCGCTGACAACTTTGCGAGGCGGCTGCAGAATGGGCGGCCAGGGGAAACCACGCGGCAAGCAAAATTTAAGTGTCCTAACAGTGACTGGATTTGCCTGAGTGTAACTTTTCTAAGGGGGAGCAGCTGCCGAATAAGGTCGCCAAGCGTGATGAGTTTTTCCCTGGGAAGTTTTGAGGTCTGAGCGACCGTGTCCAGCTCGATACCTAAGTAAACCATTGTCGTAGCCGGACCCTCCGTTTTGTCGGCGGCTAGAGGAACCCCCAGTTCTACCGCTAATGATGTAAAGGCTTCAAGGAGCTCTGAGCACTTAAGCCTGCTATCAGCCAGGAGGATAAAGTCGTCCAGGTATTGCAACACGCCCTCAGCGCCGGTTCTAAAGCGAAGCGCCCAGTCCAGGAAGGTGCTGAATGCCTCAAAGGCTGCGCAGGCCACAGAGCAGCCCATGGGCATCGCCTTGTCCACAAAATACGCCCCTTCAAATTTGAAGCCAAGCCACCGGAAATCTTCTGGATGAACTGGCAGGAGTCTAAAGGCCGACTCAATGTCACATTTTGCCAGCCACGCCCCCCTGCCGAACTTGCGTATGAGCTGTACCGCTTGGTCAAACGTGGCATATCTTACTGTGCAGAGGTCCTGCGGTATCGCATCATTGACGGACCCCCCCTTTGGGTAGGAAAGGTTGTGAATCATGCGATACTCACCGGGCGCTTTTTTGGGGACTATGCCTAACGGGGATATATGGAGGCCTTCAATTGGAGGGACTAGGAAGGGGCCGGCTACCCTTCCTGCTTTAATTTCCTTACTAATTTTCCTTTGGGCAACCTCGGGCATCTCCCTCACAGATTTTTGGTTTGGAGGATCACCTGAATTGGGGGGAAAGGCTACTGGAATCCTGAAACCGGTACTAAAGCCTTCCCATAAATACTCTGCTGCAGTCCTGTTAGGGTAATGGTCTAAAAGGTTTTTTAACGGGGCCAACTTGATGGGTGACCAGGCTAGGCCCAGACTGAAATTACTGTCTGCTTCCCTGGGGTCCAAATGGCGCTCCGTGGCCGCCTCTAGGTCCCTGATTGTAGGCACCTCTCCCACCCCGAAAGGGCTGCCTCCCTTTAATGCAGGCAGTGGCTGGGTGGTTACCAAGACATTTTTCGCACTCGTGGCTGTACTTACAGACAGCCCGTGCACAAACCCCCTTGTTGTACTCCCAACACAGTCGCCTTTGCTTCGCAGCGGTCTTCCAAGATTTCGACGACTCCTGGTGCTTCTTATCCACGAAGGGACCCACGTGCTCTGACCAAAAATTTAGGTCCCTCAGATCCCAGCGCGTGGACGACAACAGTGACGCATTTCTGCGGAAATCTTCATCATAATTTAGAGCAGCCATATCTCCCGCTAAATCGCGTGCCCTCCTAACATGGGCCAGGTACGCAATCAAGTGCATCGCCCTCTTTGGATAAGCAGCACTAACGACACCCATAAACACCTGGAACCCGTCCAGCCAATTGTCAAAAGTACGCTCAGCTCTAGGTGTTCTGTACCTGCGTTTACCGTACGTGCGCCTCTTCTCCCCTTTTCCCGTTAGCTTTGCTGGAGGTAACAGTCTAAATATATCTACAAAGTCCCCATTGAGGATCTTATTCCTCTTTCTCTCCGATAAATGAGTGCCTACAATGACATCCGTAGACAGATTAGTGGATGTTTTAACATCCTGAACCAATGCGCCATCCTTCCATTCAAGGGTCCCGTTAAAGGATTTTCTGTAGGAGTTGGCCCTTCTCTCATGCACCCATAAAGGAAGACCCACAGAATCCTCCCCGTGGCCCCAGTATTCCTCCCTAGGAGCATCGCTATCCGAATCGGAAGAAGAGGAGGTACCTGAATCATGCTCTGAGTCCGAATGCCTGCTCTTCTTACTCTTCTTTGAGGTGTGTTTTCTCTTCTCCTTCCTCTTCCTTGGCTGGCCCTCTGGCATGGCTTGATCCGGTACGGTGATTGCCTGTGCAGCTCGCGGCCCCTGGGCTTCCTCATCGGAAGAGGAACTTGAGGCAACCTCGACTGGTGGCGCCTGCGGTGGCGGGTCCTGAAAGAGACTCGGAACACCTGGATCCTTTTGCAGGTTAGTAGCCCCAGGACAATGAACGCAAGCCTTACCCTTTTTTCCACCCCTCTGGCCCCCTTTTGCCTTGCCTGGGGCGGCTGACTGTGCTCGGGTATTCCTTTTAGGCCGCGGTGTTGACTCCTTGGCTGCTCTCAGCGCTGCCACAGTGGCTGCAGAAGTGCCGGGAAGTTGCACCTCGTTGGGTTGCGTCCGGAATGAAGTCCTGTGTGAATGCTCTTGGTACCTCTGGTACAGATACCGCCGCTGCTGGTGCCGCTGGTGCTGGCACTGGTGCCAGTGGTGCCCCTGCCACTGGTGCTGCCGGTGTTGCTGCCACTTGTCCTGACGACCTGCGCCTATAGAAATCCTGAAAAGCCGTGAAAAACTCTGCCAAGGCTTGAGGGTTACTTGGGATTACAAAGGGTTGGGGCTCCTCCTGATTCCCCTGAGGCCCCCCGGATGCGGTGGAATTTACTTGGTTTCCTTGGCCCAGACATAATACAATCTAGACTCTTGCTTACCTTGATCAATGGAACACCAGCCACTTAGCTCAGCTAATGTGCGTAGTTCAGTACTGTCTGCACTGGCAAACTTTAAGGAAAGAGAATTAATACACCCAAACCAGTTCGATCTTGTGTGCACCAGTAAAACCCAACTGGGTTTAATTTAAAACCTAACTGGGGTGAGGATGGTGAGGATGCAATTACCAGCAGAGCAGACGGGAAAATCAGCTGAACTTAATTTCAACAAGTTATTTAAGAATTATCTATTTATTAATTTGTGCTTACAAATTATTTAATTATGTATTTATTTATACCTCAAAATTACCTAATTATTTACCAATTCCAATTCAAATTAACCCTGGATTACAAGCAGGAATCAGAAGCAGGCAGTAAGTAGAGGACCCGCGTTAACGGGTAGCTATGCGTTTACAGTTACTGTTATTATTAATATAATTCAAGTTTTACTTATTTTATTTTACTTTAATTTGAATATTATTTATATAATGTGTTCCAATGTTTTCTAAAAGGCAGGGGGAGGCGCTGCAGGCAGGGAGCAGCAGCTGCCCTTGCTCCTGATCCACCAAATAAATTTCAAGCAAAAATAAAGCACTCTTTAGATCACCAATGAAATACCTTTGAGCTAAATCAAATCCCTTGATCACTTATGCAATTAAATGCAATTTATATCGCTAGCAAAATTAAAACACCCTTTAAATCACCAATGCGTTACCTCTGAGCCAAAATTAGAATTAAATTAGAATATTATTTAAAAGGAACAGAGCTGGATTGCCCTATGCAGTACACAATACACCAGATGCTACTAACTCTTAATAACTTTCTAAATTACCTCTGAGTTAAATAAATTATTATTTAAAGGAACGGGGAGATGAAATAACTTGTGAATGAATTGCCAAAAATTTTATTTCCAAACCAAGCACTTTAACTAAATTGTTTTCCCCAAGTCAAGCACTTTAAACAGCACTGTCGCTTAATCACCTTTAAAGATTAAATGTAACCCTGTAAAGCAAGGCACCCTGATAAAGTCACTGTAATGACTGGAAAGAAGCTCTTAAATAAAGGGGAGATTTATTCTTGCTTGCTGGCCTCTACCTGCGTTAATGCTCCGGCAAAAAGCAGGATCCCAGGCTGCAATGGAAAGGAATAGTCCCACGGTGTTTTCCTCTAGTAAGATGGCGGCCGCTAGGCAAACCACGTGGTATACAAAATGGCGCCGGGGCAGACGGTCGCCTAGCAACGGTACCGCCTCTTTAAAACTAAACCAAGTTATTAGCAAGAAGGCAACCGAAAGCAAGCGGTTGGAAAAAGCGGCGACGGGAGCAGGCGCAGCTGTGACAAATGATGAAGCTAAGCGTTGTACCTTTAATTAACCCGCTGCTATGCAATACTTATTAGGAACGCCGGAAACACAGCTTCCCACACGCTGCTGCCTGTAGTAAAATGGCGGCCGTCGCCTGGCCACGTGGGCTATTTAAATGGCCGAGGGCTCATTAACTAGCAACAGACCGGCTCCTGACGTAAGTTGAATAATCATGCGGTAAGGGAAAACACACAACAAAGCCCCCCCAGCAGCAAACAGGAAAGCGGAAGAAACCGGCGAATTTCAACTGAAGGACCCTAAATTCCAGGCTCTGTCTCCCCCAGCCCCCTTTCACTGTAAACACCACAAACGCCCCAGGAATCCCCTTAACGCTCCAGATACCAGAAACCCTGTAACCCCGGCACTGAACCTGATCGGAAGTCCTGTCCCTCCTGATAAGGCGATGCGTTAGGATCTCCTCAGGCACGCTGAGATGCCGCTGCAAGCGTCCTGTTGCGCTGGGGACCCCGGCGGTGTTTGGAAGTGATGTTATCTGGAGCGCGCGGGCGACCGCCCCTGCGCGTAGCCCAAGGAATCCTTGAAGAGCAAGCCTCGTAGGCAGAAGGCTACCTGAGCTGCAAATGGTTTCCGCTGGCAAGCTTGCGTTCCAAGCGGAGGTTAGGAGGTTAGGCTCCCCGCGAATCGCAGCGAGGAAAAGGGGGAATAATTCCCTCCAGTGATTTCAGCTCAAGTGATTTCAGCTCTTGCGATGCAGCTTCCCTCCTAGTAGCCTAGTGCCTGCTGTCCTGTAGCTCCACGTGGCGGAAGAAAACGTGGGGGCTAGCCGGAGAAGAGAGGGCGAGCCCCCTCCGCTCCGGCCCTAAATAGGGCAAGCCACACCCCCCCCTCAGCCAGCCGATTGGCTGGCTGGGAGGCGTGGACGGTTGGGATTCCCCTGTTCTCGCGGGGGCTGAAACCAGCCCCCGCTCACGTGGGGAGGGCGTGATGCCCGCAACCCCACCTCCTGGGGCAGGCCTGGAAGTGGCTTTATCAGAAGACCTTGAAGATTAAAGCATTCCCGGAACCAAACCAGATTCTTTGTGTTGTAAGTTAACCAGATAACCCTCTCACTCTGAATCTGCGTCCCAGACAGCCAGGTGTCAAGAACCACAAATGAGCTAGAAACTCTTTCCTGTAGGAAGGAGATGACCAGTTTATACTCTTAAAGACAGAGTCTGCAATTAAAGAACCAGATACACATTCCCAAGATTCTATAGCTTCCTTGGCTCTCCCATAATGCTCTTTTTTTTTTTACATGAACCAAAGTTTTTAACCTACTGAGATTCCCAATATCACTACAAATCTGTTTGCCAATACTTCTGCGAATAGTTTATAACTGATGTTTACTAACAAAATTGGTCTATAAATTTTTGTCAGTTCTGTTCCTTGCCTGGGAATTAATATTATTACAGTTTCTTGCCAGGATTCAGGAATCTTTCTCTTTTCTAATGCTTTGTTCATAATTATCTTAAGCGTTGGTAATAGGACGTCTTCTGATTTCTTATAGTAATTTATCAATATGCCATCTGGACCCAGAGATTTTCCCATCTTAGCCTTTGCAATTGCCTATTGTATCTCAAGTGTTACTGGGGAATTTAGATATTTAAATTTATCTTCTGTAATTTTTGGTAACTTATTCTGACTTAAATATTCTATTTTTCCTTCCTCTTCTTCCCCTGCTTGATATAATTCCTTATAGTATTTGACAAAACGTTCCTTGATTTGTTCTGGTGAAGGGAGAGGGAAGGTATTCCCTGTACCTTATATCTAAGTAAATTGCTCTGTTAAATTGCTCTGTTAATCTTGCTTTGCATTGCTGGCAAACAGCAGCGGCTTTGCTAAATTTGGAAGAGGCCCACTTCCTCTTTCTGCCGGCTAGCAGAAAGAGGCCCATTTCCTCTCTTCTGCCAGCTAGCAGAAACTGCAGTTGCTTACCATATTTGGCCAGACGGTCGTTTTTTTTTTTTTTTTTGCACATGCTTCCTTTTGCAGAAACGCAAGAGACGAGGAGCACACAAACAAGGGAGGGAGGGGGCTTAGCTAGCCAAATAGCCATATGCCATATTAGGGAATAAGTTGCAAACTTGCCAGCTGATTGGAGAAGGTTTTGGGGAAGTTTGGGGAAGGAAGGGTGTTTTCAAGGTATAAGAAAGTTTGCAAATGTGAAATTGGGCGCAGCCAGGTTGCAGAAGTTATTCTGCTGGTTGCCCCAGCATGCTGTGTGTCAAATAAATCTCTTTTCTCCGACCAAGAAGTCTCTGGAATTGTTTTTCCCCTCTGGCCACGGGGTTGGCGGACCGCCGGACCTCCGGGTAATTCCGAAATAAGGCTTCACTGGGTCATCTATCACTTTGCCCTCTTCTGTTGTTGTTGTTGTTGTTGTTGTTGTTATTATTATTATTATTATTATTTTGTCTCTTTAATTGCCATGCCAACAATCTACCAGATTTGTTCGCAGATTCATTTTTTTCTTGTCTGAGCCATTTTATTTTATTTTCAACTTCTTTAACAAATTTGAGACTTGCATTTGAAGTCCTTTGATATTTGTTAACGGAGGGATCTGAGGGCTCCCTTGGACAAAAAACAAAGACACCAACCAGGATATCTTGGAGCAAAACAGCAGCCTGTAGGCTTGGCTTTTATTGAAGACTGTCGCGACAGGACTCCCACCTGCCACCAGGTGGAACAAGATGGAAGCCCCGAACAAAAGAAGACCCCAACTTTTATTAGTTACTAATCCCCCAAACTACACCCCCACACTAATAATAAATAATAATAATAATAATAATAATAATAATAATAATAATAATAATAATAAATTTTATTTATATCCCGCCCTCCCCAGCCGAAGCCGGGCTCAGGGCGGCTAACAACAATAAAACAGTACAACATTCTAAAATCATTTCATTATAAAATTAATTCAAATCAAATTGCTGGCAACCATTAGGCTAAAGTTCTGTGAAGATTGCCAAAGGAGGGAGTCAGACTGTGCCTTATCCACCCAGACCTGGGCAACCAGCTCCAGAATTGGGTGTCCCTAAGTCCATCGGTCAATTTGTGAATGTTGTTCAAATAACCCGTGATGTTTAAAGATTGGTCAGAGATATATGTGCAGCATTCTGTCCCCACAAGGGCGCAAACGCCTCCGGCCAAGGCCAAAATACAATCTAAAGCTAATCGGTCCTGAATCGTCATTCGTCTGACTTCCGTTAGTTCCATTAAAATATACTGGGTGGCTGCGTTGGACTCCTCCATAAACGTTAACAGAATGTCAGTCAATTTAAGGATATCTACATGGTTAGACCCTGCTCCGTAGGCAGGGAAGAGGGCTCTGCCATAGGTCTCTCCATTAGCAGACACATCTGACAGTTCTGACAGGTCCTTCTCCCTCTTACTGCGTCTCCTTCCTGAGGGAAGGTCGGGGGTGACCCCGGGCAGGATTAATCCAAGGTAGCAGGTGCCACGGGAGTGAGGGCTAGCCCATACGTACCCATGATGGCCACATACCCAAAACAGTCCTTGTAGGCAAGAGTCTATGCGGCCCGTGAGGAACGCGCGGAAAAAACACTGGGAAATAGGAGAGGGGGTCCAGAAATTGGGCAAATTCATTACTTGCTTCAAAGTGGACAGTAGGTCTGGGTGGGTACTGGGGTTCTCTTGTTGCCACAAAGTTATTCTACCGGTCAAGGTAATATCAATGGCGTACTTACAAGTACTGTCTCTGATCATCCTGTCATTGCCGCTGAACTTCCGGCACAGGTCTCCTTTGGTAGGTCCAGTCAAGTAAATGTATTGATGGGTCAAATTCACTGCTGTCAAGTTCCATTGGCGGAGAGATGCTGTTGTAGGGTGAGGGGCACCCTAAGAAAGGGGATGCCACTTTGGATGTGAGCTGGGGCATTTGTTTTTTTTTAATAAATTTTTATTGATTTTCCAACATATATTAAAACACAATACAACTAACAACTAACAACACATAAACAAACAAACATATAAACACGTATAATTTCTTAACCTCTTTTTCTTGTACCTTGTTTCAACGACTTCCCCATACCTCCCTTTTCTGCATCCCTGATTTAAACTTTTCCAGCAACCCCTAATTTCAATACTTATGATTCAGTTTCTAATCTTTTTCCTCTTACCCAATTATTTATCACTGCAATTCTGTTTTACATTACCCATGACATTTTAGCACTCATTAGTTTTACAACAGTTCTTAAGATAAACTTTAAATTTCTTCCAATCTTCTTCCACCGTCTCTTTCCCTTGGTCACGGATTCTGCCAGTCATCTCAGCCAGTCCCATATAGTCAATCACCTTCGTCTGCCACTCTTCCAGCGTGGGTAGTTCTTGTGTGTGAGCTGGGGCATTTGCACAAATCCAGCAGTTGTCTGAGGTTGTTTGTTTAGCGATTTCTGAAACAAGTTTTATGTAGGTTTTGGAGTGCCAGGTAGATAATATGTCATCTCTGGTAGGTGCATTCGACACCAACAGTTCCCCCCTTTGTCGAGGTGCAGTGCCCGCGGGGTGGAGAGGGTCTTGATGGTGTAAGTAGGTGAGGTTTGTAGCTAACCCTCCACACCTTTGTGGGCCGATAGTGTCCCATTCTGTGGGTGGTGTGGTGGAGTGGTGCCACCCTTCGAGATAGGCTTTGCTGTCCCATAATAATAATAATAATTTATTATTTATACCCCAGCCACTCTGGGCGGCTTCCAAAAAATATTAAAATACTGTAATACATCAAACATTAAAAGCTTCCCTAAACAGGGCTGCCTTCAGATGTCTTCTAAAAGTCTGGTAGTTGTTTTTCTCTTTGACATCTGGTGGGAGGGCGTTCCACAGGGAGGGCGCCACTACCGAGAAGGCCCTCTGCCTGGTTCCCTGTAACTTGGCTTCTCGCAGTGAGGGAACCGCCAGAAGGCCCTCAGCGCTGGACCTCAGTGTCTGGGTAGAACGATGGGGGTGGAGACGCTCCTTCAGGTATACTGGATGTGGAGGAGAGGCCAATAAGCTGGTGAGCGGATGAATAGTTCCCAAGTCTGATGGGCTGTAAGGGTCAGTAAGACGGAATAGCGAAGGAGGACATGGGTTTCTGGCACGCAAAAGTCAAAGTCACCTAGGCGATCCAATGATCCTTTTTTTATCATGTCAACAATTCCAAGATCAAGGTGTCGTTGTTCGATTTGTAGTCCTGGACATGAAACGTGTGAGGACATGGCAGGCTCGGAGTGGGGGAGGAAGGTGGCGAAGATGGGGGATACAAGGAGGATGGTCCAAGGAAAAAATGGGCTGATATTGGTGGGAGCCATGGTGGTTGTGAAATGTGAAGAGGAGCTGTCAAAACAAACAAGCTGTCAACGTGGAGCACTGTAAAACCAGCGAGCTGTCAAAACGAACAAGCTGTCAAAGCGGTGCTTTATGAAGTCGGAGGCAGATCGGGGGTCTCTCACGGTTCTGACTGAGCCAGCCCCACGTGTCAGTAACTTTCCACTGTACTGACCGTCGTTGCTTAGCAACTGTGCATACCTTACTTCTTTATCTACCACAAGAATTCTTGGTATGCAAGCCTTTTCTCTCAGAGCTGTTTTTCCAAACGCAGCTCCTGTGAACCAGAGAATAAATCAATCTGCATTCACACCTTCAGCCCGAAATTCAGCATACCTTTTTCGGGGCTTCGATGCTTGGAAAACACCCACTCTCGGTGTCCAGCCGTCTGTTCAGCTTCTGGCTGCAATGCAGACATTATCTTCTTTCCTTGGTGCAGAGGATGGCACACGATACATCAACCTCTCACCTCTCATGCTGATTCCCATGGATCAGATAACCAGCAGCATCTGCTACCATTTGTCGGAATCTCAAGCCTTCAGTCAGAGGAATTTGGCCACTCTCCAGGTGCCCGGCTTGGATTCCTTGTTGATCTCCCCCATCAGCGACTCCCGGCAAGACAAGGCGAGATCCCGGCGATCCTTCTTCAAACGTGAGAAGAACACACCTTTCCTCCCCCATCCCCAGGGAGGGGAGAGAGACAGACAGAAATGTATTTACATGCCTTTATTTCTGTCTTTCCAGCAGTACAGAGAAACGTGTCTGCACTCTTTCTACATCAACAGCAGAGAGAGAAAAAACTCCTCCCATGTACTTCCAGTACAGGGTCATGTGCCACTCTGAGCTAACATCCGGTGCTCAGTGCACATAATAGACTGTTCCTTGTTCCCACGGTACAGTCCCAAAACATCAACATCCTGTTTGGCTTTCCAGCCACCTGGAGCACTCAGCAGCATTGCTTCTTTTTCGTAACAGTCTGTTGTAGGGACGATCTCGGAGGTCCAATGGGTTGCTGTCGGTGGTGGAGTAGGTCTGGTCTGTTGGGCTCGATTCGTGCCCCGAGCTGGTCCGGTCTGTTGGGCTCGATTCGTGCCCCGAGCTGGTCCGGTCTGTTGGGCTCGATTCGTGCCCCGAGCTGGTCCGGTCTGTTGGGGTTCAAATCAAATCAAATTTTATTAAACGGTCACAGACCAGATTAACTCGTACAGCTAGTCAGCAAAGCATAACACTGGAAAAAACAAAGGACAATTTCAATACAGATTAGGCCATAACAGCAATTTAAAATTAGACAGCATAAATAAAATTAAGTATTTGCCTTCGCCTGCATATTGGCATTGGAAAGCTCTTGTTTCCTGCGCCTAATAGCGGCTACACAGAATTTGGCAACATTGATCGTAATTTCAGGAACCTTATCTTCTACCAAGGCTCTCATACGTTGGAGTTCTGGTTCATTTTTAAGCTTTTGTAGAACTGGGGCAATAAAGGTCAGGCGTAGATCCTCGTAGTAACTACAGTGCAGCAATACATGCAGACTTGTTTCCACTTCCGATGAGCCACATGGGCAAACACGTGACTCATATGGTTTGCCCTCATATCTGCCTAGCAGCAGGGCAGAGGGCAGAACGTTAAATCTGGCCAGGGTAAAGGAGTGTCTGTACTTAGGTATTTGTAAATCAGCCAGATAATTTGCGGGTGAGAACCCTCTCCCAAAGTCTCTAATTGTGGCATGTTTATCCATTTTGCCCATATGACATTGCAGCTCTATGTCCCTAATGCGTTGAAGCACTTGACTTCTGGCTCTCTCATATCCTGCTGCTATCAAGATCTGCAGGGAGAATCCCAAGCTTCTTATCTTTTCAAACAGGGAAGCTTTCCAGGTAGAATGAAAGGTGTCTAAGAGTGTTAAAGGAGCCAAACCGGCTGGGGAAAAAATAAGTTTTAACCAGTAGTGTATCTTTAGAATCCACAACCACGCGTTAACGGGTGGTTGTCCAACTTCTAAGCGGACAGCTATATTAGATACACAGGGGGGGATCCCCAATAAACACCGATAGAATTTTGTTTGAAATGCCTCCATAGGCGCAAAATTTTTAAAACTGCAAACCTGGGATCCATAAGTGAGTTGTGGGAGTATTTTTGCAGCAAAAACCTGGGAGGCCGCCGGAACGTATTTACCCCCTTTCCCGTGAAAAAATCTTGTAAGGGCTTTATTGGCCCTTCCTGCGTTGGCAATGGCGTTTTTCATCTGTTGGTGCCACGAGACCCTTTCCTGAAAAGTTATTCCCAGGTATTTGAAAGTTGCTACCTGGTCAATAAGTTGACCATTAATTCTCCATTTGTGTTTCCTTCTTTTTTTTGAAAACACCATAATTTTAGATTTGCTGTAATTTATTGATAGTTGTTCCGCTTGACAATAGTCAGCAAGTGATCTCAAAAGCTTCCTCAAGCCAACGCAGGAAAGGGAGAGTAGGACTGTGTCGTCCGCATACAGAAGCACCGGGAGGGGCATACCTGCCAGATTGGGAGGGTGGGCATTTTCTTTCGCCATATTTACTGCTAGAGAGTTGATATAAAAATTAAATAACGTTGGCGCGAGGACACATCCTTGTTTAACCTCATAGTGCGTTTGAATTTCTTTAGTTAAATGGCCTGACCGATCGCATCTTACCCTCACCCTGGTGTTTTCGTATAGACCACGGATAAGGCGTAATAAGCGTTTATCTATGTTTGTAGCGCCAAGCTTTTCCCAGAGTCTGTCCCTTGGTATTAGATCAAAAGCCGATTTAAAATCCACAAAAGCTGCATATAAAGACCCCCCTTTTCTAGAGTATTTGTCTGCCAGGTGTTGAAGGATAAGGGCCTGGTCTATAGTTGAACGCTTTGCTCTAAACCCAGCTTGAGCTTCTGATAGAATATGCTCTCTTTCCATCCACTCCACTAATTTGTCACATAAATGAGCAGCGTACAGTTTGCTAATAATACTTAATAGACTGATTGGTCTGTAGTTAGCTGGCTCAGTTCTGTTTCCTTTTTTGAATATTGGAATGATGATGGCTAAACCCCAGTCCTCGGGGATAATAGCTGCTTGATTTATACTAGTGAACAAGGCGGCTAGCACAGGGGCCCACCATTCAACATTTGCCTTAAGAATTTCTGGTGGGATATTGTCAGCACCCGGGGCTTTCCCTGGTTTAAGAGATTGAATAAGGCCAGTAATTTCTTCTGTGGTTACAGGGGGCCATTCCTTGCCAAATTCACTTGAAGCAGGAAGCAGAACTGGGACCAGTTGATTTGATGAATATAATGAGAGGAAATAGGCCTCCCATGCTCCAGCGGGTATAGAGTATTCGATTTCAATCGGGGAGTCTCTCCAGCTTTTTGCAATTGTTTTCCAAAACGTGGCAGAATCTTTCCTTTGGGAGGCCTCCACTAGGCACTGCCATTCCTCCCTTTGTGCCTGGAGCTTTTTCTTATTAATCAAAGCTTTATAACTGCGTTTTAACTCAAACCAGTCTAATGGAAGCGAAGGTAAGTTCGCTGATCTATAGTTCCTATACTATGAGCATGAGGCGTTTCATAGCCATGCATTCCTGGTCAAACCAAGGTTTGGATTTATTAGAGTGTAGAGATTGCCGTGGCGTTTTTTTGTTGGTCAGATAAGGTTGTAGAGACGAAATCAGTTCCCGGAACATGTCTAATCTAGCCTCAGGAGTTGGGGAATTAACGAGGTTCTCCTTTCTAGCAAGAAAAGTATCTGAGTGAAGTCTTTCCGATATTTCATCACTCAATTTGCTGGACCATTTAATACGTGAGTATCTTATCTCCATGTTTTCGAAACATGGGGCTACATGTTTATCAGAGCAAAATAAATCTTTTCTTACATCCAGTATTAAACAAAGCGGTAGATGGTCGCTGTCAACCCTCTCCACCACTTTACATTCCCGTGCTCTGCTCAAAAGGTTAGATGACACCAGGACGTAATCGATAGTGGAGGCTCCCATGTTGGATATAAATGTAAATTCCCCACTGGGTTCTCTGTCGACACGACTATTTAATACAGTCAGATCCAGATTGTTGGAAAAACGTAGAAGGCATAGGCCTGCGTAGTTGCAGCCCTTGTCTTTTGAGAGCCTTGGGGGAATAGAAAGGGCTTCTTCAGAAATGGGAGGTACGTCACGGAAATGAGCATATAACGCTTCGTCTGATTGGCCAATTCTGGCATTTAAATCCCCAGCCAGCAGCACTGCCGCTGCAGGAGTTTGATTCATTAGCTCATCGACATATGATTCTAGCCTATGCCAGATATTTTTGATAAGCTGCTTGCCTCTTTGGAGAGGGGCATATATATTAATCAATAGAAGTGTGCAATATCTGCATTTCATTAATAATGCCATGGCCACACTGCTCAGAGGCTCCAGCTCGACGAAAGATGCTCTCAGCCTTGTGGATATTAGAATGCCTAGCCCACCCTTAACTCGTCCCCCTTTGTTGCTTGGTGAACCTGCAAGCGAAAATGAGGCAAAACCATTTACATCTAAATCCCCTGTTAGCCATGTCTCTTGCAGAAAGACTATATCATGATCTTGAATAAAATTGACAAATGATTGGTCAGTCGCCTTGTTGAGCCAACCAGCAATGTTCCATGATAAAAATTTAAGATTGGCTTTATCACAGTCGAGTCTTTGTCAATTATTAGCTAACGTACTTTTAGGGTTTGTCGCTTTATGTATCGGTCGCCTATCGTCTTTGTATGGCGGGCTATCCAGCCGCTCTATGATTTCAATAGGTGGATGCAAAGTGCTCACGTTTGTGAACACCGGATCTTTATTATGCATAAATTCCTTCTGTGGATATTCTGTTGCGGCCTGGTTTTGGCCCAATTCTGTTTCATCTAGATATCTCATTTTGTCCCATACGTCTAGTGGGGTCACCTTGGGGATATTTCTCCTTCGAGGGGGTGATGGAGTGCTCTCCTTAAAGGGTGGCACATTCTCTCTTGGTGGAAAGTTAATCTCCGCTTTGATCTGAAGGTTACGTGTTGTGGTCTTTTTTTGGTCCCCCTTACTAACCTCGTTGCCTGAAGCTCTCTCGGCCAGCTTATCTCTTAGCTTGTCTAGTCTTCCCAAGATGTCAGTTTGTATTAATGGTGGGAACATCCAGAATTGGTCAATTAGGATATTTTCTTCCATAGTAAAGAAATCCTCACCTTTGCTCGCAAGGCATTGCGGATTCTGTTTGTCAGGCCAGAATTTTGAGAGTTGTTTCCCCTTTCTAAGATTTGCTTGCTTAGTTTTCAAAAGGGGGCTCAAAGGAGCCTTATTTTCAAAGAGCCTAAGTATTGTTATCCGTGCTTTTAAAAAGGCAGGTCTTGACCTAAAAATAAACTTGGCCAGGTTCTGATCCCTAAAAGTGGTCAGTGCTCTCACTGAGTGACCATCATAATGTAGATATTCCACCGAGATGATATCATTAGAATTAACCATTCCAGGCAGTATGTCATTTAGGCTAGATACAAAGTTCATTATTCGCTGTTTCCCTGTAAGGAAGCCCTTAGGCTTCGGGAAGTTCGTGAGTACCAATTTTTGGGGATTTAGGATCAAATTCCAATCTCTTTCCTGACTGGAGGCTTGCCAGGTCTGAAGGGGGGTATCATCTCTACTGAACGCTTCCTCTTCCCCGCTGTTCGATTTGCTAGGTGTTTTATTGCCTTCATAGGTAGAGGCCTCTACTTCCGCAGCATCAGGTTTGTTAAATAGTTGGTTATCCAGGGACTGAATTGTCACTTCTGCCTTCTCACTTGCTACTGGAGTCAGCCTTGGTGAGTCCTCCTTAGTCGGTTGCTGTGTAACTATCTTTGTTTCTCTCTTTTTACCCTTCTTTTTGCTGCCCCGTGTGGTCGATTTATTTGGGGCCGAGGGAAGAAGTTTAAACAATTTCTGCCAATGTATGCTTCGATTACTGCAAGTATACTTGGCTTTCCTTGTTGTTTTGATATTTTTACTTTTCTTCACTTTTACCCTTGAGTTATGTCTTTGCAGATTCTTATTTATTACTGGTTTGTTCGTCCCCACTAGCTCAACTGTTTTATGTTCTTGGGGCATATCATTTAATTTTATCTCTTTTAATTGAGGTATGAAATTTTCTACTAACGTCAGCAGTAGCCCATTTGTTATTGTTAGATAATTTTTTATGTTGGCTAGATCAGTTCTTATTGCTAGGGAATAATCCAAAGGGCGGCCGTCACTCAATTCTGTTTGAGAGTATTTTGAAATAGGTATCTGGTTTTGATGGGTTGATGTAATTTCTTCCGTGGGCAGCTGTTCCTTAGTAATAGAGGTATTTCCCTCCTGAAGTTCCTCGGCTAAAGCTAGTTCTTGCGCTAGGCTGCATGGGGAGTTAATATTTCCAGTATCTTGATATATCTCTTTAAAATGAGGCGTCCAATCAAGAACAGTAAGAGAGGGGGGTATTACTTCATCAAGAATTAACTCTTTTTGTGGACTCTTACCCTCCTCCATCTTAGGAAAGTAATTTGTGATTTTGCTTTGTCTTTTACCAGGGCCCGGGGGGCTGATTGCCGAGTCAGGCAGTATACCCAACTCCTTATATGTTCTTCTAGTAAAAACCATGGTAAAAGTTGTCTTGATATAGAGAGAGGGCAGTTTACCCCAGGTGCGACTGCCTTAAATTGGGGGGCAAGTGGGGGTATCAATCTATATTCCCACCTGCTCTCTGCAGCAGCTTCCCGATGTGCTCATCAACAGCCTCAGTATATTTCTCTATTTTGAGTTCTCTGCTTTTAGATCTTGGCGATTGTCCTAAGCCTGTAGTTTTCACCTCAATCAAGCGACCAGCGCTGTTTCACAGGTGCTGCAACCTACTCAGAATATAATAATAAAACAATGCTGCCAAAAGGACAGCAGTAATAAAACGGCTAAAAACTACATTAAAATTAAAATTGCCTTATTTAGGCAATTTATGTGCAGCTGGAAAAGGATAATAGTGGAGTTTGGCTATAGCGCATGTACAGCTATGATAACCTTGTATTTCGGGCCCTAGCTTAGTTTAACAATAACTTTGTGTTGTGGGCTCTCTGGGTCTATTCCACCCCACATTTTGATTGCAGAACTATTGTGTGTAATAATCAGAGGGGTGTTCATCGGGTCCTTGTAGGACGGCTTGGACTTTAGTCCAATTTACAGTCCGCTGTCCTGCAGCTTGTAAGCCGTCTAGGATAGCCTTCTTGAATATCTTTAAGCCCCACATGCTATCGGTGGTATTATAGTCCCAGGCAGGGTCGTTGACAAGGGTTTGGGTTGTCAGTGGGGCCATGGAAGCGGGTTGGTCTGCTTGGTAGTCGGGTCTACCCAAAGCCTCCCCCACTTTTACTAATATCTCCCTCTTTTCAGCTTCGTTGAAAAGGGCCCCCAGTGACATGTGTACGTCTGCCCATGTCGGGTTGTGGGTGGAGAAAATAGTAGCTACCTGTCGGTGGCATTTATCAGGGTCATCTCGGAGGGAAGGCATTTTATCTGACCAATTCATTAGGTCCGAGGTGATGAAAGGCTGATGGGTGAAAACCATACGCGGTGGGTCTCCTGCTCTGGCTGGGGGTATGGGCAATGCTCTGAGGGGAAACACGTTCTCTACGTCTCCATTAACTAGGTTGTCTCTATTTCGGGTCCGACTAGATACTGGCCCATCCCGTTCCTCATCCAGTGGTCCCCCTTTAGGTAGGGCTTTTGAGTTGGGGTCAGCAATTTGTATTTTATGTGCGGTTTCCTAACTTGCCAGATATACCTTATCAAGTCTTTACTCCATTCCTCAAAGCATTTAACTTTATGATCAGGATCATTTGGAAGAGAAAAAGCATTTTGGGGAGTACACTCATTTTAATTACTGACATTCTTCCCCAAAATGACAACTTTAACCTGGTCCAAATCTCTAAATGTTTTTAAATTTCTTTCCAAGTTTTTTTTTTATAATTATCACTGAAAAGATTAATGTTCTTTGTTATTTCAGTTCGCAGATATTTCACATTTTTCACTATCTGTAAACCCAATTTTTTCCTACAATATCTTTTTCTCCTGATCCCGAATATTTTTAACCATGAATTTGGTCTTTGTTCTGTTTAGCTTAAAACCAGAGACCTTGCCAAATTCTGTTATCTTTTCCAGTGCTTTAGGGATATTCAACTCCGGATCTTCCACTGTTAAAATTATGTCGTCTGCAAAGGCTTTCAGCTTGAAAACCTCTTTTTCTGTCGTAATCCCTTTAATTTCTTCTTCCTTTCTCAGTTCCGAGTTGAGTATTTCCAAAGTTAATCTGAATATTAGGGTAGAGAGCGGGCATCCTTGTCTTGTGCCTTTTTCTGTGGGAATATATTCTGTTTTCCAGCAGTCGATTTTATTTATTGCATTAGCCGTGTGGCCATAGCTTGATATACATAGAAATAACAACATAAAATGGGGGTGGGAAGGTAAAGGTAGATATCGTCCTGGGCAAATACTTAAAGGGAGAAAAGGGAGGAGGAAAAAAAAGAGATAACAGAAGCAACAGAGGATTTAAAACATCGAGTGACCGAATAGTACAGAAACAAAAAGACAAAAAACTGCTGAGGCTGGAGGAGGATCGTTAAAGGGGTCCTTCAGCTCCTCAGATTTGTCCTAGCTCCATTGTACTTGTACAATAAAGCTACTTGGAACTTCGTTCGATTGTGCAGCGTATCGACTGCAGCTGTGGTGTTAAAAAAGAAGTTAGTGCCGCTTTCCTCTTCATCACACTGAGCAGGAAGTTAGCTGTCATCTCGGTAATCCAACAATCAGAATCCTGCAAAAAAAGGGACACTATTGTTGCTCTCCCATTGCTGATAGAACTATTACTTTTCTTAGAAATCCCCAGTCTTAGAAAATTCTCGATTATAAATCAAGAAGTAGAATGGAAAATAAAAACTTAAGGCAAAAGAATTTGCTAATAAATCCAGGAAATTATTGGCTAGGCAATTAAGAATGGAACAGAGGCTTCCCTAGCCTCGCACCCAGCCTTTTCTAGCTCCAAGATAGTCTGGTTCTAGCTCCGGACAGTCTCCTGCAGGCACTGCTCCCTCTCCAGGTTCTCCTCCCTCTGGAGGCTCTCTCTGACCTGTGCTTGGCTGTCCTTCAGCTCCGAGTCCAAGGCACTGCAAAGAGAGGTCAGATCCTGCAGTAGGAGCAGCAAAATGAGCCCGCCATGCCCTTCTCAGGCTGCTGCTCACTCACCTGGCCTGCCCCTCCAGCTGCTGGTTGAGGGTCTTCAACTGATGGAGCTCCCCCTCCAGCTTCTCCCCCCTCTGGACCTACTGGGAAGAGTTGCTGTGATCACTAGGCCTGTGCTGTTTTGGTTTCTTGAATAGAGAGTTAACTTCACTTAGTTTTTCTTTTATTGCTGTCCTGTGTTTGACTCCAGCTCCTGACACAAGTTCATGGCCTGGTGTGAGAAGAAGGACATTCTCATGTCTGTCCTGAATTAACCTGCTTGCCCAGGTCTCCCTGGACTTCCCCAAAGTTCTAATATTGTGCGGCAGAGGCAGAGAAACAGCAATCCAGGTCTCATTTCTTCCTTTCCACAACAGCCAGCGGTGACTACATTATATTCTTTATTAGGCATAGCAAACCACACATTATCAAACAGACACCGTATACAAATTGTGCAAAATACGAGCTCAACATAACAAGGTTTGTCCCAGTCAGATCTTTAACTCCAGAGAAAATCAATTTACATATATAACACAATACAACACTACCACATCACCGATCAATTAAGAACCACTAAATCTCCTTATAATGGCCCAGTCTTTCTACATGGACAGCACTCAAAAATTCAGCCACTATTAAAGTAATTTGATCATTCCTGTCCGAGAGCAGGTCCTGAACCGTTGGTAGCATAGGATCGAGCCTGTTGAGTTGTAAGGCCTCTAATAATTGTCTTTTGGCATAAATGCCAAAATCACAAGAAAAGAAAATAATGCTCCAAAGTATCAGGTTCCTGTTTACTACATTTGCAGAGACGCTCTGGTTTTGGGAGAGCTACCCTAACCATTCAGGGACTACCCTAACCATTCAGGGAGAAGATGGTGCTGATGTGGTCTGAAATATAGTCAGCAGAGCAGGCATCATCAGAAAGACCTGGGCCACAGGGTACCGTCCACCTCTGGGATGTCCTGTAATTTTGGTTTAGTCATCCCCCCCACAGGGTCCTTTCCAGGTGTTCTGGACAACCACACCACCTCCTCAGCCCCAACATCACATGGTCTTGCTTGCTGGGGGCTGCCGGGGGGCTTGACTTAGACCTTGAAACTTCCATTCCAAAAGTCCAGAAGTCTCATCTGTGTGGCTTCATTCCATGGATTATAGCACAGTGGCCACTACCTCCCAGGTATCACCAGTAATGTTTAGTGTGTTGAGCTACTTCACCAACACAGAGTGTGCGCAGCGAATGGGGCATAGAAATAAGAAAGCTGCTCATGCCTTTGCAGATGACTTGGTACTAACAACAGAAGAACTATTATCCAGTGTTAAAGAAGTATTAGAAGAAATAGAAAGAAAACTAAAATGTTAGTTAAAAATATGAAACAAGATTTGGTGGATATGTCGCAACAGCAGATTGGTATAAATCAGTTAAAAATGTTAAATATTTAGGAATTTGGTTAACATCAAAGAATATAGATTTATTTCAAAATAATTACACAACAATGTGGAATGGAATTAAGAGAGATCTGGAAGTATGGGGAAGGATGAAACTATCCCTGTGGGGAAGGATATCTGTTATCAAAATGAACGTGCTACCAAAAATGTTACTTTTGTTTCAATCAATTCCAATAATCAAGGGGGAAGTGATATTTAAGGAATGACAAAAAATAATTTCAAGATATATCTGGCAGGGGAAGAAACAAGAATCCAATTCACATTGTTAACAGATGTTAAAGAACGGGCTTTGCCTTGCCAGACTTGTAATTATATTATGAAACATCTTGCCTCTGTTGGTTGAAGGAATGGATGTTGTTAGAAAACAGACTTGTTGAATTTAGAAGGTTTTGATAATAAGTTTGGTTGGCACGCATATCTATGGTATAATAAATAAATACAGTTTCTAGTAACCAATTATTCTATCACATTCCTTCCTGCACCCGGTGCAGAAACTAGCTCCCCTTTTCATTAGGCAAAAAATCAAGAGACCACAGGTGAAACCACAGGTGGTTTCTGAGTAGCATTATTGACCATTTTCATATAAAGAAAAAACAAGCCACGGGGCTTGACTTAGACCTTGAAACTTCCATTCCAAAAGTCCGGAAGCCTCATTTGTATGGCTTCATTCCATGGATTATAGCACATTGGTCACTACCTCCCAGGCACCACCCGTAATGTTTAGTGTCCCCCCCCCAAAAAAAACCCCCACCCAATTAAGTTTGTTGCCCCTTTCCCTGCCCCGCTTCTCAACCAATCGTTCCTCAGCGCGGAACAGTGCAGAGCTGGTAGGCGGGTGGAATGTTTGCAAAACCATTTGCTGTGGCTGTGAGGTCGATGTCCTCGGGGTTGTCGGGGGACTTGAGCGTGAAATGTTGCAGGATGGAAGTCAGGAAGACAAAGAGCTCCATGCGCGCTAGGCTTTCCCCGGCACAGATCCTTTTCCCTGTGGAGAGAATCAAGCAGCACTTTATGGCTTTAGTCTGGTGTTTGATGGTACAAATTTAATTTTTTTTTTTTTTAACAAATTGTTATTTGGTTTTGTGGCGATCACACAGGGCCCCCGGACGTTTGACGGTCTATTGACCCTGTGCCACCACTGTGATTGCTTTCTTCGCTGCCACCAACCCGTTACTCACGGAGTCCAGACAGTTGTTAACATTAACAAATAATCGAGTTTATTTATAGGCATGAACAAGCTTATGGTTTTAGTTAATTTTACTTGGCAGTTTCTTAATCTTAGTTCCTTAACTGTCTGTGGTCTCTGTGTGTGGTTTGGGAGCTGCACGGTCAGGGAAAAACCAATGCTGTCCAGGGTTGTAAAGACTGCGGAGAGAATAATTGGGTGCACTCTTCCCACCTTGGATCAAATCTACGCTTGCAGGTGCCATAAGAAAGCTGCAGAGATAGCGCAGGATAGTGCGCACCGTGGAAATTATCTCTTTCAGCTTCTGCCTTCTGGAAGAAGGTCCAGGGTTATAAAGACTAGGACTAGCCGCCTGAGAAACAGTTTCTACCCAAATGCAATTCTGGTTCTGAACGCAGCATAAGGAGTCTCTATAGTATATTGTATTTTAAAATGGGGTTTCAGAGTTTTTAGGGGTTTTTGAATGTTTTATGTAGTTTTTATGTAGTTTTTCAATTTAATTGTTCTGCATGGGACAATGACAATAAAGATATCGTATATCGTATATGCGTTCCTAACAACTTCAAATTGCTTATTCCAACTATCTATCTGACTCTACCTAACAACCTCTCACTCACTCACAACACAACTCCACCAACCCACAGACTTAACCTCCCTCTTCCTTCTTTAACTCCCAACCCTCAACTGACTTCCGCACAGCTTCACTCTCACTCTAACTCCTCCTATCAGTTTCTCTCTGGCCAATCACATCACACTCATTTAACCCTTTCCTTATGACCCACCTAGGAGGCGAACGCCACAGGTTTTTCAAATTAAAAATTCACAGAGATGATGTTGTTGTTGTGGTTTAGTCGTTTAGTCATGTCCGACTCTTTGTGACCCCGTGGACCAGAGCATATATATAACAGAGATATATAAATAATTAAAACAAGATTCCAAGGAATCTCCTGGACTTCCATCCTCCCCTTTGTGGGTCCCATTATTAATCATTTCCTCCCGCATCTTTTATGATACTCCAAATCATTTGCCTGTTCCATTATGCCCAGAATTCAACCTTAAACTACAAGTGATATTCTAATCCTACTAACAATTTTAACTGTTTACAATGGTCTTTTAAGATAACTTGTAAATTTTGCCCATTCCTTATTAAAAATTTGGTCTTCCGATGGTGCAGAAGTTATCCCTCTACAGTGGTACCTCGGGTTAAGTACTTAATTTGTTCCGGAGGTCCGTACTTAACCTGAAACTGTTCTTAACCTGAAGCACCACTTTAGCTAATGGGGCCTCCCGCTGCTGCCATGCCACCAGAGCACGATTTCTGTTCTCATCCTGAAGCCAAGTTCTTAACCTGAAGCACTATTGAGTCACAAGGCAACGTAAGCATTCTAAAACAGCCATGTCCCTGCACACAAGTCAACAGAGCAAGAGACTTTTGCATGGTGTGAAAGAGGCTGGAGTTTAGCCAGGTGAGAAACAATTCAACTTTTCTGCCACCTGGGGGGTGATTGTATGTGGGATATTGGCTGGAAACCAGGCTCTGTGGCATGGGGAGGGGCAGCAGCAGCAGCTGGATAATGAGGGGTGGGGGGCAGATGAAAAACTCCCTGGTGTGGTTGCAATGACACCCCCCCAAGCTACTACTTGCACCAGGAGCAAAATACTCTATTGGGGTGTGCAGAGTTTTCACGATTAAAAACGTGTTCATTCAAGAGACTTGGAACAAAAATTTTATGGAAATACAGTGGTACCTCAGGTTAAGTACTTAATTCGTTCTGGAGGTCCGTACTTAACCTGAAACTGTTCTTAACCTGAAGCACCACTTTAGCTAATGGGGCCTCCTGCTGCCGCTGCACCGCCGGAGCACGATTTCTGTTCTCATCCTGAAGCCAAGTTCTTAACCTGAAGCACTATTTCTAGGTTAGCGGAGTCTGTAACTTGAAGCGTATGTAACCTGAAGCGTATGTAACCCGAGGTACCACTGAAGATTATGAGAGGGAGATTTGAGGGATGAAATAGCATTTCAGTCAGGCCAAGTACCCCCACCAATTAACCTATGAATGCCTCCCTCCTGCCATCCTCAGTCCAGTACCTGTGGAGAAGGGCATGAAGGCGTCATTCTTCTTAAAGCGACCTTCTTCGTCCAAGAAGTGGGCTGGGTTGAAGTTCTCGGGGTCACTGAAGCATTCGGGGTCTTTCAGCACAGAGGTCAGCAAGGGAATGACATCCGTGCCCTAGAGGCAGGTGAGAGAAGGAAGGACAGAGGTGGGTTGGGATCTGCCACAGCCTTAACTCAGAAGGCAACTGGAAGCCTCTTAAAGGTAAAGGTAAAGGGACCCCTGACCATTAGGTCCAGTCGTGACCGACTCTGGGGTTGCGGCGCTCATCTCGCTTTATTGGCCGAGGGAGCCGGCGTACAGCTTCCCGGTCATGTGGCCAGCATGACTAAGCCGCTTCTGGCGAACCAGAGCAGCGCATGGAAACGCCGTTTACCTTCCCGCCGGAGCGGTGCCTATTTATCTACTTGCACTTTGTGCTTTCGAACTGCTAGGTGGGCAGGAGCAGGGACCGAGCAACGGGAGCTCACCCCGTTGTGGGGATTCGAACCGCCAATCTTCTGATCGGCAAATCCTAGGCTCTCTGGTTTAACCCACAGCGCCACCCATGTCCCATCACTCTTTATTTAGAAGCATACAAAAACAGAAAAGAAAAACCTACAGAATCTAGCTGCATGCTTGCAGCTTTCTGTCTCTAACAAAACAAACTACCTTGCTCACTTTCTCAGCCGGACTGCTAAAGGAAAATGCCCGTGTCATGTGGGCAGTGCACCCAGTTAATAAGAACGCTCCTGGAGTGTTAACTCTTAACTGTCCAGAACCATAACAGTCATGAAGAAGAAGAAGAAGAAGAGTTTGGATTTGATATCCCGCTTTATCACTACCCTAAGGAGTCTCAAAGTGGCTAACATGCTCCTTTCCCTTCCTCCTCCACAACAAACACTCTGTAAACTGAGTGAGGCTGAGAGACTTCAGAGAAGTGTGACTAGCCCAAGGTCACCCAGCAGCTGCATGTGGAGGAGCGGGGAATCGAACCCAGTTCACCAGATTACGAGTCCACCGCTCTTAACCACTACACCACACTGGCTCTCTCATGAGTCATCATGCCTATGTGGAGACCTCGACCAATAGCAGAGTTGTATCCAAGGTCCCATATCTCTAGGCAGAATACCTCCCTCTGCACGGTCTTCTTGGCCTTTGGCCAACTCCTTAATTGCTTCTGTGGGAAGCTATATCAAATAGCACGTAGTCAAAAATCCCAACATGGCTCACCTTAGGCAGCGTGTAGCCCCTGAGCTGCACCGTCCGGGTCAGGGCGTGGGGCAGGTTGGTGGGGATGACGTCACTAAACCTCTGGATCTCGTGGATCACCGCATCCGTGTATGGCATTTGGGCCCGCTTCTCCACCGCCGGCACGCGGTCCCTCCCGATCACATCATCGATCTCTTGGATCACTTTTTCTGCAGCAGAGACAGGCAGAGGGTAGCGTTGGGCTCCCGTTTATGCTACACGGGGAAATGCAGTTTGAAACTGGTTTTAACCCTCAGCTCCCCCCCCCGCCCCCCGCACTCTGGAATTTTGGGAGACTGCTCAGAATTAGCCATATCCACATAGGGAGGGGCGAATCTTTTCAATTTCAGTTTTCCAAATTTCAGTTTTCCAAATTTCAGTTTGCAATAATAAAAAATAAAGTGTCACCAACATTTCATTGTGAATTTCTCCTAATACTGTATACACATTTGCATGCAGACCTTTTTAAAAAAGCAATTGTCCCTAGTATAATGCAGCTTTTGTTTATTTTCACTATGGTTTTTTTGATTAATTAATTATTATTTCTGCAAAATTACATTGTTACACATTCTCCCGTTCTGTACAGTACGTTCCAAATTATATGCAGTGTGTATATATATATATATATATATATATATATATATATATATATCTGTCTGTGAACTTATATTTCCCTTGTTTCTACCACTGTGACCTCCCTCCAGCCCAGCACGGCTTCTTTTGTTTTTCATTACTTTTAAATTGTGCTATACATAGTATTTACTTATTCCCCATAAGTCATCTTTTCTTATTTTTTACTTGACTTTACAAACTTCAGTCAATACATATCAATAGTTGTGTTTTGGAACAATGTTTTGTCATATATTCTTCTACGCATTCCCAGTCTTTTCTCAATTTCTGATTTGATTGGAATCTAATAGCTGCTGTCATTTTAGCCAGTTCTATAAATTCACAGCTTGTTTTGCCAGGAACAATTTCCCCTTTCCAGTTTCTAGCTATTAGTATTCTGGTAGTAGCTGTAGCGTATAAAAGCACTTTTTTTCTTATCAGAGGGGATGTCCGGTGTAACTATACCTAATAGAAATGGCTCTGTTTTTCTCCTCAAAAGATGTTTTAAACATCTTTTAATTCTTCATGTATGCTACTCCAGAATTTTTTTATTTTCCCACATCCCCACCATACGTGGTACATCGTTCCTTCTTTTTGCATCTCCAACACATATTTTAATTTGTATATCTTGGGAGTCATGTACCACCTGTACATCATCTTCATCCGGTTTTCTCATTGTGTAGCAAGCAGTAAATCTGATAGCTTGTTTCCACAATTTTTCCCATGGATCCATCTGAATGGTATAACTGAAGTCCTGGGCCCACCTGATCATCACCTCTTTTACTTCCTCAGCTTTTAATTCCCCATCTAACAATAAATTATAAGTTTTGCATAGTAATTTCTTTGTGTTTTGCTATAGTTCTTTTTGTAATTTAGATTCTTTTGCAAAGCCTATTTTCTTATCCAAATTAAAGATGTTTAATTGGTAGTATTGCAACCAGTCTGTGCAGTGTTGTTTGATTTCCTCAAAAGTTTTCAATTTCAATTTGCCCTGTTGTTCTTTTATAATTGATAATATGTAGCCCAGTTTTTCCCCATATTTTTTTTAACTGAAAATGCCTCCAAGGGTGAGGTCCACCACAGAATTATGGGTTCTAATAGAGCTTGATATTTTACACACAATTTATATAATGAACTCCTAATTATGTGATTTAGAAACCCTTTATCTTAACCTTGTTATAGACAAGATAGGCATGCCATTATTATTCCAGCCCTCAATATCCAGTATATCTGTGTTAACTAACTGCATCCACTCTTTAATCCAGCATAGGCATGAGGCGTCATAATATATTCTTAAATCTGGAAGAGTGAAGCCCCCCCCACACACCTTCTGGTTAGCGTGTTTCACTCTTTCTAACCAGCACAAGGGTGAATGATCAGTTTGGACTTTGAAATTATTCCCCCACAAGTAGGGACGGAGTTTGACCAAAGCCCAAACCAAAGCAAGACATTCCTTTTCAACAGTGGAATGTTTCTGCTCACGTGGTAGCAATTTTTTGCTCAAATACACAACTGGATGCCAGGCTCCTTCCTCATCTTGTTGAAGAAGGACATCCTCCAACCCGGTCTGGCTAGCGTCTGTCTGAACTACAAATGGTAGTAATGCTGGTTTGGTGCAAGCATCACTGTTTGTTTGTTTTTAATTTAATTTTTATTGAATGATTTTATGTTACACAAAACAATACAGCCATACTACCACTAAGTACAATTAAGAAAAGAGAATTTTTTTATATATATATCGATATTTAGTTTGTTATTTGTTATTTACCGTCTTATTTCCTCCCAAGCATTACATACAACACACATATGTGCAGACACCCACACACCCACACCCGCACACAAATTTATAATGAAAGTAAATATTTTTTCCCCTTTTATCTTCCAAGATCTTTTCTGTATCTTTGACATCCTGTCAAGTCCCTTTGCATATATTTTATCTTACATTTGAATGTACACAAACCAATAAACCTTTCTATATAATTTTTCTAATACATTCTGAAAACATAATAGATCCTTAATTGCTGTCCACCTCCTTTTAGTTCCTTTATCACTCGAATGCTAGCACGGAGTCAAAACTATTATTATATTTTTGAACATATCTTCTATAACCATCCCATTTTTCCGCCAAATTTTTGCTTTGAGTTTCCTCTGAGTTTACTAGTCAGTTGAGCCGTCTCCACCAATTCCTGTAATTTGATTTGCCAATCTGTTATTTTTGGAGCCTTTCCATCCCTTGGCCACAAGTATACGAGCCGCTGCGGTGGGTGCAAGCATCAATGTTGAGCTCACTAATGCCTGTTTTAGCATATCAAAAGCACACTGACACTCCTCAGTGTCAGGTCACCTTAACAGGCAGAGATTTCTTTCATCAAAGGGGTGGCAAGGGTTACAAAATGGTTAATAAACCTTCGATAATAATTCACTAGCCCAATGAAGGACTGCACATTCCTTTTTGTCTGAGGGCAAAGCCATTTCTGTACACACTGGACCTTGGCCTCCAGGGATTTGATATTTCCAGACCCCACCCTGAACCCTAAATAGATCACCTCTCCTTGAGCAAACTGACACTTGGAGATCTTCACCGCCAGGTTGGCTTCCTGTAACCGTGACAAAACACTCTGCACGTGCCTAAGATGCTCCCCCCAGGAATTAGAAAAGATAGCCAAATCATCTAAGTAGGCACAGCAAAAATCACTCATATCATGGATCAGAGAATTAATCAATCGCTGGAATTGCACAGTCCAAAAGGTAACACCTTAAATTGATATAGACCCCCATGCGTAACGAAGGCAGATTTTTCTGACGCCTCAGAGGACAAAGGAATTTGCCAATATCCTTTGGTCAAATCCAGGACCGTGATGAACTTTGCTCTCCCTCGCTTTTCAATCAGGGTGTCAATTCTGGGCAAGGGAAAAACATCAGGGAGGGTCACAGAATTAATATGTCTATAATCCACACAAAAACGAATGGTGGAATCAGCCTTAGGGACCAAAACAATGGGAGAGACCCAGGCACTCTTACTGGGCTCTATAACTCCCAGATCAAGCATTTCCTGCAATTCAGCCTCGCTGCTTTGAGCATGAGCTTCACTGACCCTATAAGGCCGTGATGCCACAGGTGCAGCATCACCAGTGTTATAATGGAGCTGCATCAAATGGTTCCTCCCTGGTTTAGTACTGAAAGTATGGTCAAAAGGCTGTAGAACATCAAAGAGCACCCTAGCCTGTTGTTCGGACAAGGTAGGTAAGCGTAACACATCCGAGATACTTCCAGCCTGTTTGTATTCCTCCAAGAGGTCTATAGGGGCTGTAGGACCTCGTCTTGGCCTCCAGAGATGGCCAACACAGAAAGCTCAGGTTCTTCTTTTTTTTAAATACTTTTTATTGCTTTTTTGTAACAACCACAAATAAAATAAATACTCTTACATTCAAAAATTTGTATGTCTTCTTATTTACCCTGCGCCTTATTGCGCCCGGACTTCCTTCCGTTCCTTCAACGGATTTCATGTCTCAAATATTTTCTTACAGTTTCTTATTTACTGTGCTGGTCCCGGGGGAGGTTACCGTGGGGCGAGGTCCAGGACCTGAGTCGAGGGTCGGCAGACAGTCCTCCATGGGCAAAGCGGGGTCCAAAGCGAGGAACCGGGCAAGGACAGGAACTCTGGAGGAATAGGACTGGGTGCTGGCCGAAACAGCTCTTCAATGACGTTGCTCCCGCAACCTGGGACCGGGCTGACTGGATTTATCTTCTCTGAGGCCAGGGGCAGTCCCACCCCTCAGGAGACCCGCCTCTCCTGGCCTTAAGGCGAGCACTCCTCCTGGGAGAAACCAGTTCCCTCCGCCTCTCTGCCCTGAGCCTCTGCAGTTCAGGAGAGGCTGAAGGGTTACTGGACCCAGGGGGAGACTCACCTGTAGGCACTGAGTCCTCAACCACCTCTGGAGCCAGAGTGGATTCACCTGGTGCCTGCTCCTGAGGATCCGGCACAGGTGCAGGTGCTTCAGAATCAAGGCCCTGCCCCAGTTCAGCCGGCCCTGGAGGCGGGGACTCCTGTGCAGGCTGGGATTCCTCCGGTTCAGCCTCTGAATCGGATTCCCAGGCCATCACATTTACACTCCATCCACATCACAAGATTTACATTAATCCTGCTACAGTTTTTAAATTCTTACAATTACTCCGTATATATTCTACAAATTTACTCCAATCCTTTTCGAACTTTGCTTCTCTTTGGTTCCGAATCTTATAAGTCAATTTCGCCAATTCTATGTATTCAGACATTTTTGTCTGCCACTCCGTTAAAGTTGGGATTTCTTGGGATTTCCATTTCTGAGCCACTAAGATTCTAACGGCGGTCATTGCGTAAATGACTAGTTTGCAATCTTCCTTTTTTAATTCATCCCCCGTTATCCCTAGCAAGAATGCTTCTGGTTTCTTTGGGAAAGTGTATTTAAATAGTTTTTTCATTTCATTATATATCATGTCCCAATATTTTTTCATTTTTTCACACGTCCACCACATGTGAAAAAATTCACCATCTTTTGTTTTACATTTCCAACACATTTTATTACTTGCTCTATACATTTTTGCTAGTTTAACCGGAGTGAAATACCAGCGGTACATCATTTTCATTAAATTTTCTTTTAGAGTGGAGCACGCCGTGAACCTCAAACCTTCTGTCCATAATTTTACCCAATCATCATAATCAATATTGTAACCAAAATCAACTGCCCATTTTATCATAACTTCCTTTGTCAATTCGTCTTTTGTATTCCATTCCAACAAATATTCATACATTTTTGATAGAAGTTTTGTCCTACCCTCTATAATTTCAATTTGATATCTTGATTACCCCCCACTAAATCCTAATTTCTTATCCTCTTTGAGTATTTCGTTTACTTGGTATTGTAACCATCCCCTGAAGGCGTTCGCTATGCTGTTATAGGGTTTTAACTTCCATCCTTTATCAGTTTTCATTAATATTTCTTCATAGGGTGCCCTCCTCCCTTCCATATTCAATTTTTTCACTGTTAGCACTTCTGCCGGAGATAACCACCATGGCGTATGTCTCTCTAATAGGTTCTTGTTTCTATCCCATACCTTGTATAGGGCACCCCTAATTATGTGGTTTACAAATCCTTTATGTATCTTTACCTTATTATACCACAAATAGGAGCGCCATCCATATCTGTTGTTATCCCCCTCTAGATCCAGCAAATCCGTATTTTTCAATACTTTCCATTCTTTCAGCCAACACAGACAGGAGGCTTCATAATAAAGTTTTAAATTTGGCACAGAAAATCCTCCTCTCTCTTTCTTGTCAGTTAGTAGTTGAAATTTTATCCTGGGCCTCTTCCCTTGCCATATGAATCTTGACAATACTTTTTGCCAGTCCTGAAATTGTGATGAACCTTTAATAATTGGAATCGTTTGAAATAAAAATAACATCTTTGGTAATATGTTCATTTTGATCGCCGCCATTCTGCCACTCCAGGATAATTTTAGTCTATTCCAAATATCTAAATCTCTTTTGATTTCTCTCCATATCGGTACATAGTTGTCATTAAACAAATTAATATTTTTAGTCGTTAACCAGATTCCCAAATACTTCACTTTCTTCACCACTTTGATTCTGCACTTTTGTTCCAACAGTTCTGTCTCCTTTCTATCCATATTTTTAACCACCAATTTTGTCTTTGTTTTATTTAATTTAAATCCTGATAGTCTGCCAAATTCTTCCATTTCCTCCATTGCTTTCATAACACTTATTCGTGGTTCCTCTAAGGTTAGTACTAAATCATCGGCATAAGCCTTTAGTTTGAATTCTTTTACTCCAATTTTTATACCCCTTATTTCTTTTGTCTTTCTCAGCAAGTTTAAGATCTCCAATACTATTATGAACAGTAATGGGGATAAAGGGCATTCCTGTCTTGTGCCCTTGGTTATATCAAATGACTCTGTGAAGACATTATTTACAATTAATTTAGCTCTCTGTTTGGAATAGATTGCCTCTATACCTTTCATGAAGGCTCCCTCTACTCCCATTAATCCCATACTTTTCTTCAAAAATTGCCATGACACATTATCGAAAGCTTTCTCCGCATCGATAAACATTAGTGCCGCTGGTTTGTCATTTTTCTAAGTATTCTATTACATTTACAATGTGTCTTACATCATCTTTTAGCTGACGTTCGGGTAAAAACCCCGCTTGATCTTTGTGAATTACCTCCTTTAGAATTTGCTTTAATCTATTTGCTAGTATGTCTGAAAATAACTTATAATCATTATTCAGCAGAGATATTGGTCTGTAGTTCTAAACATTTAAAGGGTCAGCCTCCTGTTTTGGGATTAGTGTTATGTACGCCTCTTTCCAAGTATTTGGGATATTTCCTCCTTGTAAGATATTGTTCATTACCTCACAGAGAACTGGAGTCAGCTGTCCACACAGGGTTTTATAATATTTAGTAGAGAGTCCATCAGGTCCTGGGGCTTTACCTAATTTCATTCTTTTAATTGCGTTTTGAATTTCTTGTATTGTTATTGGGTTATTTAGTTGTTCTCTGTCTTCAGCCGATATTTGCTTTCCTTTATGCTCTTCCAAATATTTTTCCACTTTTCTTATAGCATCTTTTTCTTTCCTGTACAATTCTTTGTAAAACCCCTGAAATGCTTTCCTTATCTCTTTTGGGTCTTCCGTTTGATCTTCTCCTATCCTTATTTTATTTATTATATTCTGGTTTTGTCTTTTCCTTAGTTGCCACGCGAATAATTTCCCTGTTTTGTTGGCTGACTCAAAGTAGTTTTGTCTCATAAATTTTATCTTCCATTCAACTTCTTCGTTCACCAGTATGGAGAAATGAGTTTGTAACATTTTAATTGTTTGTTTTATTTGTTCGTCTTTTGGTTTTAATGTTAATTTTCTCTCGTTTTCTGCAAGATGGGTCAGAATTTCTTCTTTCTTCTCTCTCATCTTTTTCTTATAACTATTTTGCTGTATCAGGAAGCCTCGCATAACTGCTTTACTCGCATCCCATACTATATGTACTGGTCCCGGGGGGGTGGGTGTTACCATGCAGGGTGGTCCGTGTCCAGTCCGAGGCTGAAGCGGGGTCCAAGGCAGGGAGTCAGGCGTGGTCAGGAACTCTGGCAGAAAGCAGGACAGGGTGCCGGCAGGAACAGGTAACCAGCGATGTTGCTCCCGCAACCTGGGACTGGGTGGGCTGGCCTTTATCTCCTCTGAGGCATAGGGCAGCCCCAGTCCACAGGTGACTCACCTCTCCTGGCCTGGAGGTGAGCACTCCTCCTGAGAGAACTTAGTTCCCTCCGCCTCTCTGCCCTGAGCCTCTGCAGCTCAGGAGAGGCTGGAGGGTTACTGGACCCAGAGGCAACCTCACCTTCCCCTGACAGGGCTGGGAGAGGAGCACCTGCAGGCAATGGGTCCTCGATCACCTCTGGAGCCAGAGTGGATTCAGCTGGTGTCTGCTCCTGAGGATCTGGCACAGGTGAGGGCCCTTCAGGTTCAAGCCCCTGCCCCGGCTCAGCTGGCCCTGGAGGCGGGGACTCCTGTGCAGGCTGGGATTCCTCCAGTTCAGCCTCTGAATCAGGTTCCCAGGCCATCACACTATATCTAATCTTATTTCCTTATGTAGATTCCATTTAAAGTGTTCTTTTAAGACCTCATTTGCTTTTTCCACTACTTCTTGGTTCTCAAACAGATTTTTGTTCATCCTCCACCTAAAAGAGTTTTGTTCTTTACTCCTTAATTCCACCAAGGTACCTTTTCAAAGAACTGGCATGATATTCTCTAGATGCTTCATGCAGCTCCTGGCCTTCCACCAGATAGTGCACAGAGCTCAACTTGGCCTTCACTATGCCAGGCCCATGCCATTTGACTGCCAGTTTGTGGGGTCGGGTGGGTTTCAACACTAAAACCCAATCTCCCACTTCAAAACTTTTTGTCACCACCTTCAAATCATAAAAACATTTCTGTTCCAACTGAGCACCCTCCAAATTCTCATTGGCAAGTTGCCAGATGTTGGACAATGTTTGCCTCAAGTTAGCAAAATACTTAGACACCGAAGGCAACTTAATCTCCTCCTCTGACCCTCCCACTCCCTCTGGAGCATGGACAGAGGGGTATTCAAGAGTCAACCAAAAATCAGCTGGTTGGGCGCAATACTTTGGGCAGAAGTATTGGGCAAGCTGGTAGCCCAAACATATCTAGAAATTGCACAAACAAATGAAATACCTTGAAAATCCCTGAAACGAGAAGTAATCAACTAGAAATATTATATTGTGGAAATAAACTAAGCTTTTTGATTTTTATTATTTAGTTTACTTCCACAAAAATATCTAGGGGGAAAGGGTGTTATGTGGTCTCAGCAGCTGCTCTCAGTCACCAGTCTAGAGCGCATTGCAGTAGTCCAAGCGGGAGATAACTAGAGCATGCACCCCTCTGGAGAGACACTCTGCAGGCAGGTAGGGTCTCAGCCTGCGTACCAGGTGGAGCTTTCTGTAAGCCCATTTCCTTGGTGCTGATACGTAATACTAGTGTGATGGTGGACCTTTGCCAACTGCAAAACTTTCTGAGTTCGCTCAGCCATGACATTGGTTCCCAGATCACTCACTAGAACCTTGCTGCTGCTGCTGCTGTTGTTGTTGTTGTTTAGTCGTTTAGTCGTGTCCGACTCTTCGTGACCCCATGGACCAGAGCACACCAGGCACTTCTGTCTTCCACTGCCTCCCGCAGTTTGGTCAGACTCATGTTTGTAGCTTCGAAGACACTATCCAACAATCTCGTCCTCTGTCGTCCCCTTCTCCTTGTGCCCTCCATCTTTCCCAACATCAGGGTCTTTTCCAGGGAGTCTTCTCTTCTCATGAGGTGGCCAAAGTCTTGGAGCCTCAGCTTCAGGATCTGTCCTTCCAGTGAGCACTCAGGGCTGATTTCCTTCAGAATGGAGAGGTTTGATCTTCTTGCAGTCCATGGGACTCTCAAGCGTCTCCTCCAGCACCATAATTCAAAAGCATCAATTCTTCGACGATCAGCCTTCTTTATGGTCCAGCTCTCACTTCCATACATCACTACTGGGAAAACCATAGCTTGAACTATACGGACCTTTGTTGGCAAGGTGATGTCTCTACTTTTTAAGATGCTGTCTAGGTTGGTCATTGCTTTCCTCCCAAGAAGCAGGCGTCTCTTAATTTCGTGGCTGCTGTCACCATCTGCAGTGATCATGGAGCCCAAGAAAGTAAAATCTCTCACTGCCTCCATTTCTTCTCCTTCTATTTGCCAGGAGGTGATGGGACCAGTGGCCATGATCTTCGTTTTTTTGATGTTGAGCTTCAGACCATATTTTGCGCTCTCCTCTTTTACCCTCAATAAAAGGTTCTTTAATTCCTCCTCACTTTCTGCCATCAAGGTTGTGTCATCTGCATATCTGAGGTTGTTGATATTTCTTCCAGCAATCTTAATTCCGGCTAGGGATTCATCCAGCCCAGCCTTTCGCATGATGAATTCTGCATATAAGTTAAATAACCAGGGAGACAATATACAGCCTTGTCGTACTCCTTTCCCAATTTTGAACCAATCAGTTGTTCCATATCCAGTTCTAACTGTAGCTTCTTGTCCCACATAGAGATTTCTCAAGAGACAGATGAGGTGATCAGGCACTCCCATTTCTTTAAGAACTTGCCATAGTTTGCTGTGGTCGACACAGTCAAAGGCTTTTGCATAGTCAATGAAGCAGAAGTAGATGTCTTTCTGGAACTCTCTGGCTTTCTCCATAATCCAGCGCATGTTTGCAATTTGGTCTCTGGTTCCTCTGCCTCTTCTAAATCCAGCTTGCACTTCTGGGAGTTCTCAGTCCACATACTGCTTGAGCCTTCCTTGTAGAATTTTAAGCATAACCTTGCTAGCGTGTGAAATGAGTGCAATTGTGCGGTAGTTGGAGCACTAGAACCTTAGGTATCCCCAAAGAAGGCCAAAACCAAAGCCTTCACAAGATTTTGGGCAGAAGTATTGGGCAAGCTGGTAGCCCAAACATATCTAGAAATTGCACAAAACAAATGAAATACCTTGAAAATCCCTGAAACGAGAAGTAATCGACTAGAAATATTATATTGTGGAAATAAACTAAGTTTTTTTGATTTTTATTATTTAGTTTACTTCCACAAAAATATCTAGAGGGAAAAGGTGTTATTTGGTCTCAGCAGCTGCTCTCAATCACCAGTCACCAGCAGCACCTTCAGGTCAGGTGGGTATCCCTTGCTGATTTTAGTATCCGTCTGGTCAGGACCAGACCTGGAGGCAGGGATAGTCCTCAGACAATGACTAAACCTGCCTCCTCTGAAATGACATGGTCTGGTCTTAGCGTAACTCCTCCTCCTACCCGTGATCACTGAGATCGGTTGTCCCAGTGCATCCCCCCCCTGCGGGACATGCCCCAGCCATTTTGTTGACTGGGACCCACTCCCCGGCAGCCCTGACCCCTCCCCTTAAGAACAAAATAAAACCTTAAAAAAACAAAAAAACAAAAACAAAAAAGAATACAAACAAAAACTGTAAAAATTACAAATACATCAAAATCAAACAAATTCCCAATCCCAACCAAACATCCATCCCACCCCCACCCCCCCACATACAAAAAATTCAAAAGGAAAAAAGAAAAATTAGAAACATTTTTAAAAGAACTCTGTGCCCCTCTGAGTCCTCCTCGACAGCAGCAGCAGTAGCAGCAACCGTCCTTATGAGGCCTGTCAGGCCCCGCCCTGGGCTAGGTGGTGAGTGACAGGAGCGGGACCCTCAGGGTGGGCAAGGATCAAGGAGACAGGTGGCTGGTTTCACTCGTCCAAGCAGCCTGTCCATATCCTCAGAGGTAACAGATTGGAATTGATCCCACACAACTTGACTAGACAGGACTCTAGCACTTCTCAACTCTAACATGATTGGGTTGTGATCTGATACTGATTTAGGTTGTATTTCTACCTTTCTAATTTTCAAGGTTAAATTGTTTGTAACCCAGATCCCATCAATTCTTCCTGCCGATTGTTTTGCCTCTGAGTGATGCATGAATTGTTTTTCATTTGGGTATTTATGTCTCCATGCGCCTTTTAAATTTAAATCTTCTGCCATTTGGAAGAAGGATTGTGGAAGTCTCCCTTCTTTTGATTTCCCCCCTCTTTCTGTTCTATCTAATTCCAGTGAGGTGACCCCATTAAGATAACCCATTAGAACAATCTCTTCACTGATATGTTCTAACAATTTTCCCTCAACTGATTTAAAATACTGTGTTTTATTTCCATTCGGTGCACAAATTCCTACAGCTATTATATTTTCTATCCCTCTTGTTAATTGCACACCCAGTAATCTGCCTTCTTCATCTTTAAAAATTAATTTTGATGCTATTTTGGGGTTTACATATATAACAATTCCCCCCTTTTTTGGATACCAGAGGTGATAAATTTGGTTCCTAATTTCTTCTTATTCAATACTCTTCTGTGTCTTCTAGCCACATGTGTTTCCTGCAGGCAAATTATGTCCTATTTTTTTCTTTAAAATGTGTTCTATTTTATTTCTCTTTGTTTTATTTTTTAAGCCATTAACATTCAAAGAAACATGCATTCTTATGCATGTTACTTGACTGGGATACCGCCTCGCAAAATTCAAATAAGTGTGAATTTTGAAGATTGGCTGTGGTTCAGTTTGCGTATGGTTTCAGAAAGTGTCTTTAAATGTGAACTGAATTGAATCCCCCCCTTCCCTATTGCCAATGGATTATAGCCCCCAAGGTGCTTCCCTTGGAAGTCTTGATCGCCACACAGATCTGGATCTTGCTTAAATACACAATGTTCAGAAAAAATAGCCAATTTTTCCTATGGAGATCTTCTTGGCGTCTTGCTTATATGGTGTCTCTGGGAATGTGCCAGAAGGAGGATATTAAAACTGAGTCCCATGGGTAATATTAATTTACAAGGCCCTTAAGAAATTTGGGCCCAGGATACCTTAAGGATTGCCTGATTCCCTGCCTGATCACTGGGGGCTTCAGTCGTCCCCTGTGGTTCAGTTAGACAGCATGTACTCAGTCCTGAATGTTACACAGGTACTGCTGTGGGCCTGATTCGTGGGAACTCCTTCCTGGTTGAGATCAAACAGGCAACTCTTGAGGGATGGCAGACTGACCTCTGTCCAGGTTCTGTGCCCTCTGCCAAGTCCCTATTTTCTCTCCCTCTGGATGGAGAAGCCTCAAATTAAGACTGCATCACCCACTGCTGGCCCACAAAAGATGGCCAACCCCACTCCCTAAGATAATGGATCCCTTTTTAAACTTAACCTGTAAATGCCCTCCCTTGACTTGCATCTGTCCTCTATTACCTTGCACTTCTGGATATTTCATCAGAATCAGTAATCCAAAACGGAGTGTGGAGCTCACGGTCTCAGTCCCAGCAACGAACAAGTTGAGAACGGTCATGATCATCGTTTTGAGATGAAACTCGCTCAGAGGGTTTTTGCTCTCCTTCAACAACAAGAATAATAATTTTTATTTATTTACACCCCGCCCATCTGGCTGGGTTTCCCTAGCCACTCTGGGTGGCTCCCAACAGAATATTAAAAACTTCCCTAAACTTCCCGGAGGCAGGGATTGTTTTTCTCCTCCTGCCCGTGAGATCAGGTGTCCCAGTGTATCCCCCCTGTGGAACCTGCCCCAGCCATTCTGTTGCCTGGGGTCCACTCCCAGGCAACCCTGACCATCTCCCCTTAAGAAGAGAACACAAACTATACAATAAACTAATAATACAGTAGAAACTAATAATAATTTTAGTATAATTGTAATTATTATTATTAAACTAATCCCCAGCCCCAACTAAAGGTTTATCCCACCACCAAGAGAGCAAAAACAAAACAAAAAAAACCAAAATTTAAAACATTTAAAAGCATTTTTCACATTTGCCCCAACCCCAAAGTTTGTTCCAGTGAGTCCAGGCTCATCAGCCCTCACAGCAGGGCAGTGTCCCTCTGGCCTCCCAGGAATCTGAAGCAGAGATGGGTGAGTCTGGTCCCCGCCTCGTAGGTCAGGTGGAAAACTGCCTACCATGCTCTTCAAATTGGTTAACTCCACAAAATGACTGATCTCTTACTCCGTCTTTAAATCCCGTCTTAAAAAGGCAACGCCCTTAAGGTGTTCACACGCTTCTCTCAAACACAACAGGCCTGCAAGGTAGGCCACCGTCATTATTCTATTTATTTAGGGAGGAATCCTATGGTCCCTGGGTGAGGGTGGCTGAGAGGCCACAGGAGCCTGTGAGATGGATCACCTGGCATCTCTCCCCCCCAACTCATAGGACTAGATCTACACCAGCCATGACTCTGAAGTGTACTAGATTCTCTTCCACTGAAGCCAAACGGAGAGCAAAGTCAAAGGTGGGGGGAAAGAGAAATTAGCTGCCCACATTCCACACTGGCCACAACGAGCCAGCATGGCAGTTGCTTCGCCACAGATTCTCTTTGCCAGTCTCCCCCCATCCCTCCCCATGTAGGACCACACTTTTATTTATAAGTTTATATTCCACTCTCTAGTCTATGTGCCCCTAGAGCAGATTACAAGATTTCCATTTAAAACACACACACAAGCACAAGCAAAAGAATAACCAACCATTTAATATAATACTTCGTAAGAAAGAGTGGAGCAGCCAGAAAGTGCCAGCTTTTAAAACAGAGCTGAAAAGATCTAATAAGGCTGGCCCAATATTTATTATTTATTATTTTTATTATTTATTATTTATTATTTATTATTTATTATTTATTATTTATTATTTATTATTTATTATTTATTATTTATTTTTTAATTCATATACTGACCTATACCCAGAGGTCTCAGGGGAGCTCACAGAAAAGATCAAAATACATAAAAGCAAAATAAAAGCAATAACCCAATAATCCCTCCCCCAAGAGACACATTTTAGAAGGGTACGGGATGCCCATCAGGTCAACCAAAGTTCTGGTTAAAAAGGAACGTTTTTGCCTGGTGCCTAAAGGTGTACAGTGAAGGCACCAGGCAAACTTCCCTGGGGAGAGCATTCCACAGACTGGGAGCCACTGCAGAGAAGGCCCTGTTCTTGTGTTGCCACCCTCTGGACCTCTCGAGGAGGCGGCACACAAAGAAGGTCCTCTGAAGATGATCTCTGAATCCAGGTAGACAATAAAGAAATCTTGCCCTGGTGCCTGAAGGATATCAGCCCAACTAGTCTGCCTGTAGACCACCCTCCCTCCCTCCCCTCCTTCTGTGGTCTCCATTCGCCTCATTTCACCTCTGAAGACCCCCAAGGGGGCTGGTTGAGGATGGAGAAGGCTGTTGCTATGGGCAACTAGCCTTTTATAACCCATGGTTATAAAAGGAGGATACCTTTTTCATTTGAATAAGGAAGCAGTCGATAAAATCTCGGGGGTTGTCAGGGTCCAGCGACGCTTCGTTCACCTTGACCCTCTCGGCCACAAAGTCGTAGATGTCATCCAAGTTCCGGAACATTTTCTTGTGGGGCCCTGGAAGGAACCTCATGATCCACGGAAACATCTCGTACAGCTGCACGAAGAGCAATGATCTGTCACGTTCCGAGCATCCGTCCTTCAAGCCCCTTGATGTTGCTTCTGACACCCACAGCCTTCCCTCAATGATGGCTCATTATGAAATAGAGTTAGGGTTATGGCAGTCCTCCCTAACCTGGTCTCTCCATGATGGTGGAGTCCAGGAGAGATGGCCAAGATGGTGGTGAGACCTCCACCATTATGTATCTGTACAGCCCAGACCTTGCCCCCACCTGGCCAGGTAAGCAGCAGTTGACTCCACCGTTTGAAGGCTTTTGCTGCAGCTCTGCCCCACTGGAATTGGGATTTGAGAGAACCCGGAGTCCAAAACATCTGGAAAACACCAGGTTTGGGAAGGCTGGGTGAGTCTCTTGTGTTCTACATCTTCTTGATGCCCCTTCTGATTTTCACCAAAGAGATTTCTATCACCTTCGACCACTCATTACCATCTTTGGTGTCATCGGTTTTCTTTTAGTGCTGCCTGCTACTGGATGTCGCTCCCAGGAGGCCAATTACAGTGGTCTCATTTTCCCTCTCCTGCCAACCTAGCAGTTCAATAGCACATCAAAGTGCAAGTAGATAAATAGGTACCACTCCGGCAGGAAGGTAAACGGTGTTTCCGTGGGCTGCTCTGGTTCGCCAGAAGCGGCTTAGTCATGCTGGCCACATGACCCGGAAGCTGTACACCAGCTCCCTCGTCCAGTAAAGCGAGATGAGCGCCGCAACCCCAGAGTCGGCCACGACTGGACCCAGTGGTCAGGGGTCCCTTTATCTTTGCCTTTACATTTTCCCTTCTCCTAAAAATCTTATGCTTCCCCTCCAAGTAGTCTTATCTGTTTTAGCAGATCTTCTTCAGTGGGTCTTAAATCTGGGGTCTCCACTCTGGAAAAGGTAGGATGATCTCAAGAAGAGCCACCCAGAACTCTCCCAGGGTGTTTCAGTGCTGATTATGAATGGATGAATGAAATCTTTATTGCGAAAAGCTATAAGCCGTCACAATGCGTAGGACACAGATAATTAATTTAAAACTGAACAGCAACAACAGCAAAGCAAACATACAAAAATGCAAAAATCACACCTGCATATGTTAAGCACTCCACTTTTTCCACACTCCCCTTTATGATACTTATCTAGATGCCTAGCTCTCAACTTGCGGCCAAGGCAAATTTTGCAACCTATGCAGTAATAAATACACTATTGATAGCCAGCAAAATAGAGATTTGCTCAAGGGGAGGTCGGTTGGAGAGAGAGCAAAGGACATCGTAAGAAATAGTGTTGAATGTCCTTCACCTCCCCCGATTCAGAGTCTTTGGTAAATGAGGGTGTTATTAAATCTTCCTGTTAGATATGCGGAAGGGACGCAGGTGGTGCTGTGGGTTAAACCACAGAGTCTATGGCTTGCCGATCAGAAGGTCGGCGGTTTGAATCCCTGCGATGGGGTGAGCTCCCGTTGCTCGGTCCCTGCTCCTGCCAACCTAGCAGTTCGAAAGCACGTCAAAGTGCAAGTAGATAAATAGGAACCGCTCTGGCAGGAAGGTAAACGGCGTTTCCGTGCGCTGCTCTGGTTCGCCAGAAGCAGCTTAGTCATGCTGGCCACATGACCTGGAAGCTGTACGCCGGCTCCCTTGGCCGATAGAGCGAGATGAGCGCGCAACCCCAGAGTCGGTCACGACTGGACCTAATGGTCAGTGGTCCCTTTACCTTTACTAGATATGCGGAAGGCATACACTGAAGACGCAAAGCTGTGCATGCTTTTCTAAGTGGTGACTGGTTATGGGGCTGGTATTCCTCAAGCATGTAAGATTTTGGCTGCTCCCACATCATCAGCATCTAAATGCCAGCCTGTTTTTCCTCCCATTTCACCTGGATTTGCCCTTTCCCACAGAAGATCTGCTAAATTAAAAGCAGAAATGGTTGTCTATGCCTGAATGACCGGTTTGCTAAGCTAGGCCTCCCACCTGGAAGCACCTTAGACAGGCGGAAACAGAACACTTGTCAAACTGGTGGCAATAAAACTCCACACATTAAAAAAAAGCACGTCAGTGAACCTTCCTTTGGTTTGTCCTGCTGCCTCATTAAGGTTCCCGAAGTAGAAAAACAACAATGTCACCTGATCTTGCCTCTGCTCTCAGACCTGGAAGCCTACCAAAGAAAGTGACTCAACAAAATTTTGTGCGGAAGGGCTGAACTCGATCAACCTGTGTGTTGCTCAAATCACAGCTAAGTTAAAGATTCATCAGGCTGGATTTGCTGCCAGCCTTGGCCTCCAGTGATGAGAAAGGGGGCGGTTCCTCTAGGATCCCCCTTGCAGGGCAACATCTCAAGCCCACCTTCCTCGCTCCCCAGCCAAAGTTCTCACCTGGCCCCAGGTGTTGCTCATCAGCACAAAATTCTCATTGATCTTGGCCAGCAACGAGAGGAAGTCTTTGTCTTCGTAGTCAAAGCGCTGGCCAAAAACAATGGAGCAGATGACGTTGGAAACTGACCGGCTCAGGAAGAACGTGGGGTCAAAAGGGGAACCTGCAGGGAGAAGGGGAGCCATGACATGAAAACCAGGATTCAACCCCTGTCTTTTGCTAGTGATGAACTTTGCAAGTCTGGGCCTTCGTCTGCAGAGTAGGCAAGCCAACGGCGCCTGACCTACCACCCTTTCAGGAGCTGCTCACCTGTTCTGTGCACCTGTCATGAACTGTGTTTGGGGTTGGCAGGTGAGGGAAGAGTGTAAATGAAATGGTAAGAGGGAGGAGGGAATTGAGCAGAGAACAGCAACTGGGAATATGGTGGCTGGAAGGCAGAGAGGTTGGAGGCTAGTCGGGATTCAGTGGGTGGGGTTTAGGGGATCGCTTGTTCTCATTGCATTCATTCCAGACATTCCAGTTTGCTGTGAATGTATTAGCAATGTTCGTTGTCAAACCTTCTGGCCATTGATAACCCTGGATATTGCCCTTCAGTTCTGCAGATGGAAGAACATTAAATTTAATGCTTTCCTAAATTTTGGAATAGTCAGATTGATCAGGTGATCAGCAAGAACGAGAGCCTGCCCTCTGCTGGAAAAATAGAAGCTGCCTTTATATAATTTTGCAACTCGATACCCAGATGTGTTGGTGTATGTCTTCTTTGGCTTTTACATAACTCATGGCAAGAATGGCATTTGGTGAGAATCCTAGACTGAGTACTTTCTTATTTACTATCATCTTCCGCCTTGACTGAAATGTATCAGTAAGGGTCAAGGGAGCTAGAAATTTAGGCATGGACAACAACAACTCTGATACCCCATTTTAAAATACAATATACTATAGAGACCCCTTATGCTGCGTTTAGAACCAGAATTGCATTTGGGTACAAACTGTTTCTTAGGCGGCTAGTCCTGGTCTTTATAACCCTGTACCTTCTTCCAGAAAGCAGAAGCTGAAAGAGATCATTTCCGGGATGCGCACTATCCTGCGCTATCTCTGCAGCTTTCTTATGGCACCTGACACCATAGATTTGATCCAAGGTGGGAAGAGTGCACCCAATTACTCTCCGCAGTCTTTACAACCCTGGACAGCATTGGTTTTTCCCCTGGCTGTGCAGCTCTCAAACCACACACACAGACCATAAGTTAATACACTCTCCACAGTACAATAGTAAAATGCCATCAACAGGTCCTTTGAGAGATTATTTTTCCGGAGGATTCTCAGAAAATATAACCTCTGCTGTGCTCTCTTCATCAGGTCTTTGCTGTTTTCTCCCCAGTTAGGTCATATCTCAACTCCATTCCCAGAAATCGAAACACCGAGACCTGTTCCACAGGCTTCCCCTCAATAATAAGTGGCCGAATATTCAATTTACATTTCCTAAAGTCCACAATAATCTTTCTTGTTTTCTTTAAGTTAAGGAGTAAGTTGTTTTTCCTGCGCCACTCCCCCAACTGCTCAACTTCCTTCCTATAGGCCATCTCCCCCTCTCCAGCCGTGATTAAACCAACCACAGTTGTATCATCTGCATTATTACCCTGAGATGCCATTGTGGATTGAACCTGTGACCTACATGCCAAGCAGTTGCTCCAGCACGGAGCTACGGCCTTCCCCCTATTTCACAGTATAAGAAAGGAGGAAAATATCCTGACCGTCAGTTTTTCTGAATTCCTCCAACAGGAACTGGGACTCTTCCTGGATCCGCTCTTCGATGGACCTTTTTCCCATTCCAAAATTCCTCAAGGTGCTGAGTGTGAACCGTCGAAGTTGCTTCCAGCGTTCCCCGTTGGCAAAAGCAATCCCTGAAAATGCAGAAAACAAACAAACAAAACCCAACCCCTTCAGCAGCCAATGGCAGCAAATGGGGGACTCTACAGATTCCCATCCTTCCAGATGTGTTTCCGCTGCTTTGATTCTTCTGGATGACCCTGTTTGCGCATTAATCTGCTCTCATGTTGGGTGGTTCACAGAGCCCCAGCAGAGATTTAAAATCATAAAACATGCAGCACAGTAAAGCATGGAAATAAATAATAATTTTTTTTTATTTATACCCCGCTGGTTCAAAAACCAGGCTCGGGGCAGCTAACAACGAATTTAAAACACTTAATTGTAAAAGCAGCATAAAATACAGTATAAAAACATGAATAACAATAAAATTCAAAATTCTGAAATCAATTTGGGGGAAATCCATCTAATAAGCATTGGATAGTCACCAGGGCTAGCTGGCTGAATTAGTCCTACTTGGGCCAGCGAGGAGGCCAGGGGAGAATTGCCATGGGGTCTCAGAGCGGGTGATCGTCATAAAAGGGGAGGGAAGGGAAGGGAAATAAAAGATCAGGCTGAATTCAAATTAAAGGCCAGGCGGAATAGCTCTGTCTTACAGGCCCAGTGGAAGGTTAAATCCTGAAATAAGGGCTGTTAGACCTTTAAAATATCCCCTTCTTCCAAAGCTCCCTACTTCACTTAGCTGAGAAGGAGACCACCTGGTTGATAAGCTAAAACTGGTTTACTTACATACTCTTCAAAAGTTGCCTCCAGAAAAGACAGAGGTAGTATCTTGGGTTTGAAAAGTGGTAAACATTTCTCAATTATTTGTATAGAAATACAAAAGTGGCTTGCTAAAGCCATGCAGTCTGAGCATCCAGGTTAGACCTCCTTAGTGATAGGGTTCACATGGTGGAACAATAGAGAACAAAGGGTTTGGTAAACCTTCTCCCAAGGTGAGGGGGTGTGGCCTAGCTAAGCCTGGCATGGTAGCCTACTCTGTGGTCTTAACCCCTCCATCCATTAATTAGAGTTAAACATGTTGGTTATATGAGGCTGGATATATTCTACAGCTGGGACTGGTACTCCCAACATCCCCAGGCAGCTCAGCAAGGATGATGGGAATTGTAGTCCACCAATATCTGGGCGCCAAGGTTGAAGGGGACTGCTCTAGGCAACCAGGGTTGTTTGCAAGCGCTGAGATGCTGTCCAACACCAAGAGGTGTTGTGGTCAGAGCTCCATAGAGAGCTACATAAATAAGAAGGACTGCAAAAGCAGGTGAAGACGAAGACAGCAGGCCATTGAGATTCTAGAGTAGCCAAACATGCTTCAGATGGGAGCTTACTGGGAATGGCCCTGCAAATATACTAATATGGAAGACTAGTACAGACTTCTTGGGAGAAAAGCAATGACAAACCTAGACAGCATCTTAAAAAGCAGAGACATCACCTTGCCAACAAAGGTCCGTATAGTTAAAGCTATGGTTTTCCCAGTAGTGATGTACGGAAGTGAGAGCTGGACCATAAAGAAGGCTGATCGCCGAAGAATGGATGCTTTTGAATTATGGTGCTGGAGGAGACTCTTGAGAGTCCCATGGACTGCAAGAAGATCCAACCTCTCCATTCTGAAGGAAATCAGCCCTGAGTGCTCACTGGAAGGACAGATCCTGAAGCTGAGGCTCCAAGACTTTGGCCACCTCATGAGAAGAGAAGACTCCCTGGAAAAGACCCTGATGCTGGGAAAGATGGAGGGCACAAGGAGAAGGGGACGACAGAGGACGAGATGGTGGGACAGTGTTCTCGAAGCTACGAACATGAGTTTGACCAAACTGCGGGAGGCAGTGGAAGACAGGAGTGCCTGGCGTGCTCTGGTCCATGGGGTCACGAAGAGGCGGACACGACTAAACGACTTATCAGCAACAACAAGTACAGACTTATTCCTGCCGTGGCTCCGTGTAACTGACTGATCCCTTTGGAACTCACCAAAACCCTGAACGAAGTCGTCCACTGTGGCCAAGTACCCTCTACTACTGAACTCTTCGGCATGGTCCACCAGGGCTTCCTTGATGGCCTTGTATCCATACAATACGACCACCCGTCTGGGTCCCAAGTGAACTGTGAACACTGGTCCATACTGGTCTCTTAGCTGAAATGGGAACCAGGCAGGGTCATTAGTGATCTTCCCTGAGACATATCGTATTGGCTCTAAGTTATTTTGCGTTGTCTTGAGCCAAGATAAAAAGCCTAACAAATTCCATAAGAATATGCAGAAATGGCGAAACTTACCGGAAGAACAAGAAATGAAGATAACAAACTGGAAATGGTTTATTGAATATTTACAGATGAATTGCAAACAGATAAAGACATTGGCAGGATTATTGTAATAACCTGCAGTTTCATAAGACGGGGTGAGCTCCCGTTGCTCGGTCCCTGCTCCTGCCAACCTAGCAGTTCGTAAGCACGCCAGCGCAAGTAGATAAATAGGTACCGCTCTGGCGGGAAGGTAAACGGCGTTTTCGTGCGCTGCTCTGGTTCGCCAGAAGCAGCTTAGTCCTGCTGGCCACATGACCCAGAAGCTGTACGCCGGCTCCCTCGGCCAGTAAAGCGAGATGAGCGCCGCAACCCCAGAGTCGTCTGTGACTGGACGTAACGGTCAGGGGTCCCTTTACCTTTACCTTTAATATCCCTGCTAGCCTTTGCCCCTTGCCATGGCCTATCTAGCACAGCCCTCTCCAACCCGATGCCCTTCAGATGTTGTGAAGTACAACCAGAGCCATCTTTCCCATTGGGCTTACTGGTGCCTTGCGCCAGGGTGCCGGCCTCTCAGGGGCGCCCCAGTGAGTGGGGGAGCTGTGCGGCTTTGCCAGTGGTCCCCCCTTTTCCTCCTGCAAGCCCACCAGCTATGCCCCGTCAACCATATGGCTGGTGGGCATTCAGCTTGCCTCCCTGGCCTCCGCAGGAGGAGAGCGATTCCCGCCGAGGCTTAGGATGGAAGATGCACCCCGCCAACTACCGTATTTTTCGATCCATAAGACGCACCAGACCACAAGACGCACTTAGTTTTGAGAGGAGGAAAACAAGAAAAAATATATTCTAAATCTCAGAAGCCGGAACAGCAAGAGGGAATGTTGCGCAAGCAAAAGCAGCGATCCCTCTTCCTGTTCTGGCTTCTGGGATAGCTGCACAGCCTGCATTCGCTCCATAAGACGCACACACATTTCCCCTTACTTTTTAGGAGGGAAAAAGTGAGTCCTATAGAGCAAAAAATACGGTATATGGCTGGCAGGCATGCAGCTTCCTTCCCAAGCCTCTGCGGGAGGAGAGGCTTGGAAAAGGTCGACAACTCTGGGAAACGGTGGGGGGCCGAAGGGAACTTTGCACCACAGCGCCGTATATGCTTAAGATGGCCCTGACTACAACTCCCATCAGCCCCAACCGGCATGGCTGCATAATTCTAGGGATGATGGGACAACTGCTGGAGCTGATGGGAAATGCTGCCCACTGCAACATCTCGGCACCATCTAGGTTTTTTACTTGACTATCAGCTGCTGCTCTCTGAGGCCTTAAGTGAAGGACGGTCCGACTGCTGCTCCCTGTCGGCATGCAAAGCACCTGATTCACCATGGAGCAAGGCCCCAACCTGGTGCTCAACCCAGACTGGCTGCATTATCGGAATTGGAACCTGAACCAACAAGGATGCCTTGGTATCGGTTTTGGTGCTACTGCGTTACCTCCCAAAATGCCGCAGATCATGACGCAAGGGCCCCGGCCCAGCTCCAGCGCTGGAGTCACGGTGGTAAATCCCCCTTTGTCTTTGTTCTCGCCACAAGGCTCTTCTTCTGCCCCCAGAAAGAGCCGCACCCGCCCCACCACCCTGACAAACCTTGGCACATTTTCTCCAAGAGGGTAACCTGATACCCTTTCAAAGGGCTGCACCTCTTGGGAACAGGCGGTGGCTGGGAAATTTAATACCCACCACCTCTGCAAACTCCATGGGCACACAGGCTTATCGCGCTGTAGCCAGAGGTGGGTATTAATCCCAGTTTATTAATGCACATCTGTGGCCCACTTTCGGTTAATTAAAAGAGACTGAAATTTGCTGCTGATTGCATCTGCTCGTTTGCTTTCCTCCTGCAAACGATAAGCCAGACTTGTGCCTGGAAATGGCCTTCAATCTAAAAACAGATACAGTGGTACCTCAGGTTAAGTACTTAATTCGTTCCGGAGGTCCGTTCTTAACCTGAAACTGTTCTTAACCTGAAGCACCACTTTAGCTAATGGGGCCTCCCGCTGCCGCCGCGCCGCCGGAGCACGATTTCTGTTCTCATCCTGAAGCAAAGTTCTTAACCTGAAGCACGATTTCTGGGTTAGCGGAGTCTGTAACCTGAAGCGTATGTAACCTGAAGCGTATGTAACCCGAGGTACCACTGTAGAAAGATATGCAAGAAAGGAAAGGAAGCATGTGAGGGAGAGGTATAGAAATTTAGAGGTGAAACCAAAGCAAAGAAGATAGATTGCAAAGTATTCCTTAAAAGAGGGGAAATGGGATAGGCCTATGAATTTTCTCAGGGTCAGAGGTCCAGCAAAGTCAGCAAAAAAGGAGAGAGACCAACAGTGGAAAGTGCAGTTTTATATGTTAGACAGACAAGAATTCAGAGCAGAGCCTAACAAAAGCAGGAAATAATAGAAAGAGAATAGAATGAGAGGAGGGTTGTTGCTTTTTTGGTCACCTTGTCCTCCCGCTTTAATTTTCTTTCTTTTTTAATTACAAGGTTCTAGCCCTCATTATTCTCCTCTTGGCACTTGTCCTGAGGCAGGAGAGCCTCAACGGAAAGGGGCAATGGTAGATCACTTGGTCCTCATGCATCATAATAATAATAATAATAATAATAATAATAATAATAATAATATAATTTATATCCCGCCCTCCCCAGCCGAAGCTGGGCTCAGAGCAGCTAACAGCAATAAAAGTAACACAGCATTCTAAAATCAATTCATTCTAAAATCAATTGAAAATCAAATTAATGGCAACCATTGGGCTAGAGTTCTGTGAGGATTACCAAAGGAGGGGGTCAGACTGTGTCTTGGCCTAAGGCCTGGTGGAACAGCTCCGTCTTGCAGGCCCTGCGGAAAGATGTCAAGTCCCGCAGGGCCCTAGTCTCTTGTGACAGAGTGTTCCACCAGGTCGGGGCCACGACCGAAAAAGCCCTGGCTCTGGTTGAGGCCAGCCTAACCTCCCTGTGGCCCGGGACCTCCAAGATGTTTTTGTTTGAAGACCATAAGGTCCTCCAGGAGAGGCCCTGGGTGCATGGCTACTGAAAGGCTGAAGTCATACAGGTGATGATGACAAAGATATCTCTTCCCCTGAGACTCTGGAGAGCTGGAGCTGCCAGCCAGAGTGGACAAGACTGGACAAAAAGTCTGACCTCTGCAAAGACGGGTGCCGTCGCCACGGCTTACCTTCTTGAACGACGTGAGCATGTCATGGGTCTTCAGATCCAGCAAGTTGCCCAGGACGGGGAGGGGCGAAGGCCCCGGGGGCAGCTGCCTTCTCTGAGCCATTTGGCTCCATGTTGAGAGGAGGACCAAGGCCGAAAGGCAAACCACCAGCAAGGCCAAGAGGCTTTCTGCCAGCTCCAACATGCCCGAAGCAAATGGAGAGGGAGGTTTATCTGGGGACCTAGGGAACTAACAGAGTCACACCTGCCCACGCACGGTGGGGCTGATGAAAGCAAACAGAAATCAGTGTGACTGGTGCAAATCTTGGAAATCTTCACCTTTATAGCAGAACCTGTAGCCTTGGTAAACATAATTTGTACCCAGCCCAGCCCTGAAAATGCTGTCTATGGCTGTATGCCCTTTGCTCCCAACCCCCAGAATGTAAATTGCTTTTGGTGCATGAGATGGCAGTTTCTTCATGGCGAGTTCCTGCACCTATTTGTGTTTTTTTTAAGTATTGCTTAAAAGCAACAGCTGCAAGAGGAGCAGGTGTTACAGCAGAAACAACCATTTTGTGGAACCTCAGAGACCGAGGCCATCATACACCGGTTCTGAGAGATCTGCATTGGCTCCCAGTACGTTTCCGAGCACAATTCAAAGTGTTGGTGCTGACCTTTCAAGCCCTCAACAGCCTCGGTCCTGTATACCTGTAGGAGCATCTCCACCCCCATTGTTCAGCCTGGACACTGAGGGCCTTCTGGTGGTTCCCTCATTGTAAGAAGCTAAGCTACAGGGAACTAGACAGAGGGCCTCTTGGTAGTGGCGCCCACCCTGTGGAACACCCTCCCTTCAGATGTGAAGGAAATAAGCAGCTATCCTATTTTTAAAAGACATCTGAAGGCAGCCCTGTTCAGGGAAGTTTTTAATATTTAACACTGTACTGTTTTTAACACTTGATTGGGAGCTGCCCAGAGTGGCTGGGGAAACTCAGCCAGATGGGTGGGGTATAAATAAATTATTATTATTATTATTATTATTATTATTATTATTATTATTATTACATATGAAAGTTTTAAAGCATCAAAGCAGTCTCCCCCAAGCGAGTGCCCACTGGATGTTTGGGACTGCAACTCCCCTCAGAGTTAGCCAGCGCGGTCATATGCTGCTGGGGTTTATGAGAATTGTAATCCAGGAAGTCAGGGGGCACTAGGTTGGCTGGGGGAGGGAGGCGCCTTAAAAGTTTAAGGTGCCAAAAGCACATCTCTTCTATCAGTCCTTAAAATAATGGAGCTTGTGGATAGGAAATGGAAGGAGGGGTTTAGAAGAACTAAAAGTTTCGTTTTGTATCCAGCAACTCTATCCATTCAATTGCCTTTTCTTTTTAAATCCAGGTTACGGCAGGTGGGGTGGGTGGGGAGAGCAGCTTGTCTCCTGCTCAGGGCTCTAATACCAGCCTCCAAGCAAATTTTTATGTCCCTCCTCCTAGACATCATTGAATTTGACAGTAGCAGCAGCAAAACAAAACAAAATTGAAATATACTCAGAGTCGCAAAGTGATTTCATGCTCTTTATTCAGCTCATAGTGGTGAGGAGGAATGAATGAAAGTCCCCTCAAGGTATCTGCTTTATATACATTATTTACACAATGGGCTGCACATGATTGGCTAATTCCGGAATTCTACTGTAAGCCAATCAGGTTGTGGATTCACTTCTATCTGGAGCATGATTGGGTGGTTCCTGCCAACCAATTATACTGCTGCATTGTTCTAGGACCAATCAGACTGCTGCCTTTTGGATCCTATTGTTCTAGGACCAGTCAGACTGCTGCAGTTTGGATCCTATTCAACTCAGTACATAACAAAAATGAACTGGAGGGACAAACCAATAGTTGAAAGAGCAAAAGAAACGTTGGTAGAATTATTTGAAATTAATAAAACACAAGGATCAGATATAAATGTAATTTGGGACACAAGCAAGGTCTACATGAGCGGTTTTGGGATACAACAAATGGTTCGGATAAAGAAGAAAAAGGAAAATAACATACAAGAAATAATAAGACAGGTAAGAGACAATGAAAAATAACTGATTAAAAATCCAAAAAATGAAAGGATAAATCAAAATATAAAGATCCTACAATCACACATTTCCAATCTATTAAACAAAGAAGTAGAAAACAAAATTAAATGGATGAGACGAAGATATTTTGTATCGGCCAACAAGCCCAGCAGGATGTTAGCCTAGTTTATAAAGAAAAAAAACAAACAGAGAGAATTATAAATAAAGTAATAGATCAAGGGGAAGAAATAATTGACCCCAGAAAAATCAAAGAAATTTTTATAAATTATTACAAAAAGTTATATAAAAGGAACATAAAGATGGAAATAAAATAAGAGTATTTGCTACAAAATAAATTACTGTCAATTGTAGAAGAAGAATATAGACATCTAAATTCTAACATAGAAACAGAAGAAATTGTACAAGTTATTTTTGTATGGGTGATGATTTAAATTGTCTTAAGTGTTTATTATAGTTATTTTTTATTATCTTCATGTTCTTAATTTTTGCTTTTGCTCTGTTTTTGCTTAGTTTTCGTCTTTCTCCCCCCCCTCTTTTTTCCTCTTTTGTCTTTAGTTGATATGTTTGTATGTTTTGCTTTGTTTGTATTTTCAATTAATTCAATAAAAAATTCACTAACAAAACAAAACAAAACAAACTTTCAAATCACCAGAGGGATCATTTAGTGACCATGAAGTGGCCATAGTCTCCCTCCTTAGCTGATCCACACATTTGTGTTGTGTGTGTGTGTGTTTGGGGTAGCTATGCACACAGCTGACGTGTGGCCCCCAGAGGGTGTATGCGGCCCTCTCTGACAAAGAAAAGAGAAAAGAAAAAAGTTAGCTCTGTTCCTGAGGCCTGTCGGCTCTTCTTGACCAGACTTGCCAATAAGGAGGATAATCTCAAAGGAGGGAAGTGGACCGGGGAGAGGAGAAAAACAAGGCAGGTTTACCCAGCCTTGGGTGGAACCAGAGTAGAGGACTGTACAAACAAACCCTCCCTTCATGCCATTTGGCATGCTAAGGGCACTCCTGGGTTGCCAGGAGGTGTGAGAGACACTGAAACGAGAACTGTGAGAAAAGAGCTGGCAAAAGAGGCCAAAGGCTGCTGATTGACAGACCCAAAGCCCAGGTGGATTTCCCTACCTATTTTGCAAACATTCCCCATTTTACCACGCCAGACTTGGAGTGTGAATTTCTCTTTCTGCAAGTGAAGCTTTGTGATTCAAGGACCCGCCACCCCCTTGGGGATAAGAAAGACACATGGGCACAGTATGTTAGGTTAATGGGCTAAAAAAAGGCCACAACTTTATTGATTACAGCGTGTGAGAGGTATTGGCTTAGGCACTGGATAAAACAACAGAGCGTGACTCCATCCCCTCAGGGAGGGGTGAGTCTAACAAGGGTTAACCGCCAGTGGAAGGTGCAAATAAAATTGGAAGCTCCCCCTGATGTCACCGGGGGTCGTGCCATGGCCATCGCCACCAGCAAGGGCGTCGGACAGGATCCATGACCGCCGGATTCCTTTATACCCATAAAGTGAGGGGTAGGCGATGGATAGTTAAAGCTATGGTTTTCCCAGTAGTGATGTATGGAAGTGAGAGCTGGACCCTAAAGAAGGCTGATCGACGAAGAATGGATGCTTTTGAATTCTGGTGCTGGAGGAGACTCTTGAGAGTCCCATGGACTGCAAGAAGATCCAACCTCTCCATTCTGAAGGAAATCAGCCCTGAGTGCTCACTGGAAGGACAGATCATGAAGCTGAGGCTCCAATACTTTGGCCACCTCATGAGAAGAGAAGACTCCCTGGAAAAGACCCTGATGTTGGGAAAGATGGAGGGCACAAGGAGAAGGGGACGACGGAGGACGAGATGGTGGGACAGTGTTCTCAAAGCTACCAGCATGAGTTTGACCAAACTGCGGGAGGCAGTGGAAGACAGGAGTGCCTGGTGTGCTCTGGTCCGGGGGTCACAAAGAGGCGGACACGACTAAACGACTAAACAACAACAAATGCACAGGGCCACTTTTAATCCTGTTTGTGCCTGCAAAGGGCTGGCCAGCTGGGGAAGCTCAGTCTTTAGAGCATGAGACTTTTTATTGTCTGGGTCAGGGGTTCAAGCCTCACACTGGGCAGAAGATTCCTGCCTTGGAGGAACTTGGACTTAGATGACCCTCATGGTTCTTTCCACCTCTACGATTCTACATTTTTGCTTCATTTCAATCAGTGCAGACCCCTGCTAGAATCCCCCTGCCCTTTTCTGGCCCTACTTCTCAAATAGGAAATGGAGGCTAAGAGCGAGCCGCTTAAAGTCCCCTCCTTTTTGTGCCAGCTGGCCAGATCAGCTCAAATCTGAACTTAATTCGCTTATCACAACTGATTAACATTCAGAGGTTTTATGCAATCCATCTGCTTGCTAGAAAGGGCTAAAGGTAAACAGAGTGTACCATGAAAGGTAAGCAGGGCAAAGGAGAAGTGACTCAGATCACGGCAGCTTGAGAGCAAATAATCAGCTGGAGAACAGCAAGACAAATGGGATCAATTTTACACAGAAAGTCCAGAACCTCTGGGGATTATCAGAAGAGCCTGCATTCCACCACCACCCCAGCCCATTTATATCCCACCCCACACTTGCAAATTTTGGGGTGGTTAACTGTAAAATAGAAATGGAGGCAGTGAGAGATTTTATTTTCTTGGGCTCCATGATCACTGCAGATGGTGACAGCAGCCAGGAAATTAAAAGATGCCTGCTTCTTGGGAGAAAGGCAATGGCAAACCTAGACAGCATCTTAAATAGCAGAGACATCACCTTGCCAACAAAAGTCCGTATAGTTAAAGCTATGGTTTTCCCAGTAGTGATGTATGGAAGTGAGAGCTGGACCATAAAGAAGGCTGATCGCCGAAGAATGGATGCTTTTGAATTATGGTGCTGGAGGAGACTCTGGAGAGTCCCATGGACTGCAAGAAGATCAAACCTCTCCATTCTGAAGGAAATCAGCCCTGAGTGCTCACTGGAAGGACAGATCCTGAAGCTGAGGCTCCAAGACTTTGGCCACCTCATGAGAAGAGAAGACTCCCTGGAAAAGACCCTGATGTTGGGAAAGATGGAGGGCACAAGGAGAAGGGGACGGCAGAGGACGAGATGGTGGGACAGTGTTCTTGAAGCTATGAACATGAGTTTGACCAAACTGTGGGAGGCAGTAGAAGACAGGAGTGCCTGGCGTGCTCTGGTCCAGGGGGTCACAAAGAGTCGGACACGACTAAACGACTAAACAACAACAACAACAAACTGTAAAATCCCACAAAACCAAAAAAATAATAATGCACTAAATTTGCAACAGAAAGAACTCCTCAGCCAGTATCCAATGACAGAGGCAGGAGCTGCCTAATGGCCAGAATCAACAGCCAGGTTTTAATGTGGCATCTGAAAGCCAGCAGTGTGTAAGTGCTAACTAGATTTCCAGTGGGAGAGAGGCCCAATGAAGTGGGGAACCATCATGGAAAAGGCCCATCCCCCAAGTCCCGGCCAAATGCCCTGTTGCTCGTGGCAGGTGCAAAGGAGCAGGTATTTCCATCTCAAGTCAATCAGACCTTTGTACATCATCTGTGCATAGCTGTCAACTACAGATTTGAAAATAAGGGATCTGCAGCCCAAATAAGGGATTTTAGTCAAGCAGCTGAAATGCGAAGTTAAAAGGGATCAGATAATTTTGGAGAGCAGCGCCGGTTTTTAGCCCTTCGTTTCCAGAGGTTGCTGCTCAAGACACCAGCCGATGAAACACTGCAATTAAATAACTACAAGCAGCCACCACTTTTCGCGCAAAACGAAGTCCAAGCTACAAAGATGCTGCTGCAGTTCTGTATCTTTTATCTCGTGCTCCATCTGTAGCTCTCAGTTCCATCAGGTGGGGCGGGAGGAGGGGGGGAAAATAGTGCCTGAAGTAAACCCGCAGATCAGACCGTCTATGCTAGTCTACCACTACAAATCTATGTGGGAAGGGCTTGCGGTCCTTCCTCCGCTTTCCCCCTCTATGGTTAGCCCTTGGAACACCTGCCCGCGCCTCTGCCTCCTCCTCTCTCTGAACTGCTTTCTCTATGGCTGCCCTCACTCTCCTCTGAAGGCTCCTCAGCAATTCATAGCCCGTGCCAGGCTGCCCATCTCATTCGGGTCCTTTGGCGGCGCAGCCGCAGTATGGCCTAGCACAGTGGCGTAGCGTGGGTTGTCAGCACCCGGGGCAAGGCAAGTAATTTGCGCCCCCTAACCCGTGGATTTGCGCCCCCTAACCCATGGATTTGCCCTAACCCCAGATGTTGCGCCCGGTGCGGCCGGCCCCCCCTGCACCCCCCACGCTACGCCACTGGCCTAGCAGGAGCGGCAGTGGTGGCGACGGGCAGAGGGGAGGCCCCAGGCAGAGATGCTCAGTTCAGCGGCCGCAAGGAGGATGGCGGCAGAAGGGCCCAAGGCTCCCACCAGTCCCGGCAGGGAGGGGCTCCCAGGGGCCGAGGCTGGTGAGAGGAGGCCGGAGGGGGGCGGGCCGGGCAGCCAAGCAACACAGTTGGAGCCTCCCTCCTCCCTGGCCAGCAGGGAGGGAGGGAGAGGAGCTGCTTCCTTTGAAACCCAGGAAATTTAAGGGACATCCATCAATAAGGGACAGCAGCGCTGGGATAAGGGAGTTTCCCACCAAATAAGGGACAGTTGACAGCTATGCATCTGTGGAACCTTGAATTCACCTCAGAGATGTTGTGACAGTCTAGAGCAGGCATGGCCAAACCTGGCCCTCCGGCTGTTTTGGGACTCCAATGACCAACTGGGGATGATGGGAGTTGTAGTCCCAAAACAGCTGGAGGGCCAGAAGAATATGTTGCAAACCTTTCCACGCATTTTCAGTGGGGTTACTTACAAGTCTACTAAGGATTCCAATAGAATAACACAAATCAGGTCTACTCCATTGTGAAATATATAACAAACTTCCAGTAACTGAATGATATGTTTCTGGATTAACAGGTTCTGAACACTCTCCTTCATTTAAAACAAACAAACAAACAAACAAACAATTTCCATCAGGGTTTTCACACCTTTACAATTCTGCATGTTGTTTCTCTCTACATAGTTAATCCAGTTTTTAATTACTTGGAAAGTTTCACTTTTATGTTTCAGTAAATATACCCACGTGTACCGATTATAGTAATCTACTAGAACAAGGAAATAGTTTGCTCCTCCTTCTGACTCGGAAAAAGGCCCACAAAGGTCAGAATGGATTAGAGGAGGAGTTTGGATTTGATATCCCGCTTTATCACTACCCGAAGGAGTCTCAAAGCGGCTAACATTCTCCTTTCCCTTCCTCCCCCACAACAAACACTCTGTGAGGTGAGTGGGGCTGAGAGACTTCAGAGAAGTGTGACTGGCCCAACATCACCCAGCCGCTGCATGTGGAGGAGCGGGGAATCGAACCCGGTTCACCAGATTACGAGTCCACTGGTCTTAACCACTACACCACACTGGCTGTTGCTGACTCTCTTGCTTTTAGGATAAGACCCATGTTTACTCTTTGATTCTTTGCATGCACTGCAATCAAGGAAAACTGAACAATTTTTCATTTTTACTCCTTTACTCAATTCAGGTACTTTCGCTATGCTGCAAAAATTTGAATGTCCTAACCGACAATGCCACAAATGCCGAAGAAACTTCTGGAGCGCTTTTTTAAATTTTCCAGGAACTATTAATCTGTTTTGTGAAGAATGTTTCCCTAACAGCCAGATCCCTCACGCCTCCTTCCCAAAGCCCTGCTCCTCACTTACCCAAGTTTGGGAATGCAACGTGAAGACTGTGGCAGTTAGTGTGTGTCCAGTGTTGTTGAGGACTGGCCCTTGGGCCATGTGTTGGACAGCCCAGCTCTAACCACTGTACCACCACTGGCTTATGGTGTGAACTCAGGGAGGTATTGGCAGTGTTGTAAACAAAAATTGCCCTTTTTCCCTTATGGGGCATCCAAGAGCCCATATAGAGTCCTTACATAGGTTCCCTATTGGTAGGAGAAAATAACAGAGGCCAACCAGAGAATATTTAGAAGCAAAGCAGCTAGTAAGCTTGATCTTTATTGATCTGTTGCAACAGGGTGCCCCCTTCACATGCAGGAAAAGAGGAGGACCCAGAAAAATGGTGTGCAAGGCCTTATAAAGACTTTTGAAATTCCCATCCTGTAGATCAAGACCACCCCCAGAAACATCATACATACATCACAGAAGGGGTGTAACCTAAGACCACCCCTCAGATACATTACACCTACATCACAGAAATTTTAATATTGTTTTTCTCCTGTTGTTGTTTATCTCCTGTCTGGCAGGTTACTTGATTGGATTTCCTGGGTAGCCTGGCCAGTCTTTTGTGGTGATAAATACTTAGTTCCTAGGCCATGTCACAGGCTCACACCTTATTCAAACACAGACATACCCGTAAGACAGGATTTGTGAAGGAAAAGACAATGGGGAGGCTTTTCCAGTTTGACCTTGCAGAGAAAAGATTTGCTCAGTTTAGGAATCAAAATGGTTCCAGGTTGGCCTTCCTGTGCTGATCTATGTAAGTGCTTGGTTGGTACACTTATGAACATTACCATATATCTAAGACCATAAAATTCCTATCACAGCAGGAAGGGGGTCTTTTCAGCCATGCAAAGTTCCTCAACCGGGAGAAGTTTTCCTGGTCTCAACTTGGGTGACCTTTGAGTGCCAGACACATCTGAGATCATCTGCAGGAGCATCACTGATCATTCCCTGATTTGGTGAGGCTCACTGGAGAGCAAGAAACCGAGACGTGGGCATCCTCGGCCCATTTCTGTGGAACACCGCCAACAGAGATTCAGCAGGCATCTTCTGTGCCAAGTTCTAATTTATTTATTTTTAGATTATATTTTTATTGGTTTACAAATACAAAAAACAAAATTGTACATTTCAGCTTCTTAATTACATCTTAATTCCATTTTTGACTTCCCTCAATTTGTCTGAGCTTCCTTCATTTTATCACTTTTAACACATTCCTACCCCTTGTTATTAAAACTATTAGATTCAATTCATTATTTTTACTTATTGTTACATTTTCACATCACAGAGCTTCTTTAAAACTTACAAACGTAATCTGGTTATCACTTAGTTTTTGCAGATATTGAATAAACTTCAAAACTCCCAATCTTCTGTAAATCTTTGATCTCGTCGATTCCGGATCCTTCCTGTCATTCTGTCCAATTCCGCATAGTCCATCATTTTAGTTCTCCATTCTTCTATCGTAGGCAACTCCTCTTGCTTCCATTTCTGAGCCATCAATATTCTTGCTGCTGTCACTACATATAAAAACAACTTCTTCTCTTTCTTATTTATCTCATTCCCTGTAATGCCTAGTAAAACTGCTTCTGGTTTCTTAGTAAATGTATATTTCAACATTTTCTTCAATTCATTATAAATCATTTCCCAGAAGCATTTTACCTTCTTACACTCCCACCACATATGAAAGAAAGTACCTTCCTTTTCTTTACATTTCCAACATTTGTTACTTGTCTTATACATTTTTGCTAACTTTACGGGGGTTATATACCATCGATACATCATTTTCATAACATTTTCTTTTAAAGCAGTACATGCAGTGAATCTTAAACCATCTTTCCAGAGTCTTTCCCAATCCTCCATTTGTATGTTATGTCCTATATCTTTGGCCCAATCAATCATCACTGATTTTACCTCCTCATCCTTCGTATACCATTCCAGCAATATTTTATACATTTTTGCTAAGATCTTATAATCATTGTTTAATATGTCTGTCTGAAAATTGGATTCTTTATCAGCAAAACCCCTTTGGTTTAAATCTTTTCTAAACATCTCATTAACTTGAAAGTAATGCAGCCAATCATTCACATAATTCTTAACTTCTTCAAATGGTCTCATTTTCCATTTTCCTTCACTTTTGCATATTAATTTCTCATATGTTACCCAACCCCCTGTCATATTGACTTTCTTCACACTCATCGCTTCCAGCGGTGATAACCAATATGGGGTTTTTTGTTCCAACAGATTTTTATATCTTTCCCATACTTCAATCAAGGACCCTCTTATAATATGATTTTCAAATACTTTATGAACCCGTTTCTTGTCATACCACCCAAATCTGTTATCAAAACCTTCTAAATCGAACATATCCATATCTTCCAATTTCATCCATTCCTTTAACCAACAGAGGCAAGATGCTTCGTAGTATAATTTCAAGTCTGGCAGGGTGAAGCCTCCTCTTTCTTTTGCATCTGTTAATATCTTAAATTTTATCCTCGGCTTCTTACCCTGCCAGATATACCTTGAAATTTCTCTTTGCCAATTTTTAAAGATTGCTGCCCCCTTGATTACTGGAACTGTTTGGAATAAAAATAACATCTTCGGTAGCACATTCATTTTTATTGTTGTAATTCTTCCCCAAAAAGACAATTTCATTCTTCCCCATACCTCCAGGTCCCTTTTAATCTTATTCCATGTTGGAACATAATTATTCTGAAACAAGGCAATACTTCTGGGGGTTAACCAAACCCCTAGGTATTTAACTTTCTTAACCACTTCAATCTCAGTTTGCTGCTGTAGTCTATTGACTATCTCTTGATCTATATTTTTAGTAATTGCTTTAGTTTTTTTTCTTATTCAACATAAATCCTGCCAATTGACCATACCTATCAATTTCTTTCAATACTTCTGGTACTGTACACATAGGATCCTCCAGGGTTAATACCAAATCGTCTGCAAAAGCTTTGACCTTATATTCTTTTCTGCCCAACTTTACCCCTTTAATTTGATCATTGCTCCTAATTGCCCTTAGAAACACTTCTAAGACTGCGATGAACAACAATGGTGATAAAGGGCATCCTTGTCTTGTGCCCTTGGTTATCTTTATATTCTCCGTTGTCACATTATTAACTATCAATTTAGCTATTTGGTCCATATATATAGCCTTGATACCATTTAGAAACATTTGACCTACTCCCATCATTTCAAAGTTTTTTAACATAAATTCCCAAGAAATATTATCAAAAGCCTTCTCTGCGTCAACAAATATTAACATAGCTTGTTTGTCATTTTTAGCATTCAGGTATTCCATTATGTTAATTATGTTTCTAATATTATCTTTCATTTGTCTGCCTGGCAGAAAACCCACCTGGTCTTTATGTATTAACTCCTTCAAAACTTTCTTCAGCCTGTTTGCTAATATGTTTGCAAACAGTTTATAATCATTGTTCAAAAGCGAAATCGGTCTAAAATTTTTAACTTGACTTAAATCAGAGTCTTGCTTGGGGATTAAAGTAATGTAGGCTTCTTTCCAAGTCTCTGGTATTTCTCTGTTTGATAGAATGTTATTCATAACTTCTTTCAAAGGCACAAGTAGGATGTCCCTTAATTCTTTGTAATATCTTGCACTAAGTCCATCTGGTCCCGGCGTCTTTCCAATTTTTATATCTTTTATTGCGTTTCTAATCTCCTCAAATTCAATCTTCTCATTTAGGTTATCTCTTTCTTTTGTCGAAATCTTCTGCACCCCTTTCTCTATTAAGTACGGTATTCCTCTATTTTTTTATGTTGATCTTATCTTTCCTCTTGTATAAATGTCAATAAAAGTCCACAAATCCTTTTCTTATACCTTTCGGATCATCAATCTCTTTGTCTTCCACGATTATTCTATGTATGGTATTTTGTTCTTTCCTTTTTTTTATCTGCCAAGCAAGCCATTTTCCCGATTTGTTTGCAAATTCGAAATTCCTTTGTCTCATTCTTTTGATATTACATTCTACTTCTTTATTAATTATCATTGCAAATTGTGCTTGTAGCGCTTTGATGTTGAGCCAAGTTCTAATTTTTATGGTTTTATTGTATGGTTTTTTATGTTTTGTTGCTGTAATCTGCTTTGAAGATTTTAATGGTGTAATGGTATATAAATATTTTCATAAATAAATGAGATATTCCCAAAGTAAAGGAAGGATTGAACTCTGATTAATAAGAATACACACAGAGGCTTGAACCAGCAAGACTCTGGGAAGGGTGCGTATAATAATCTCTGCATCTCTCCACCCCTCGGCCCAGGTCGTTTTATTCACAAAAGAACTTTTTACAGAGTGTTCGTAAGAACCAATCAGATTTCTTCTGAGCATTTCAACAAACCCCATGTGGGGACAAAGTTAGATCAAAAGAAATTCTTTTAACTACAAAGACTACTACTCTGAGCATGCATACATAATCTGAGAGTAAATAAAAGAGGACTAGAGAAACTCCAGAGATCACAAACAGGAGTAAACAGGAGAGGAAGGAAGGATGGCAAGGAGGATAGGGAACTTTATCACCTTCCTGTGAAACTTTTTCCAGGCCCTAAGATGAACATGCTGAGATTAACATATCAGAAAAGCTACATCAAAGAAGCTTGCCCACTATCTTTATGGCCCAGGACTCCTGTCTGGCAAAGCAACTGGGCTGTGTACGTGACTTGCCAAGCAAGAGAAATGAGCAGTAGAGGAAATGGACAGAGATGCAGAGGCTTGTGGGATTTGATCAGAAATTATTGTCAGTGTATCAAACCCAGTCAACACAATGCATTCATCGTGGACACAATGGCTTGATGCATATTTTATAATTCCTCATAGTAATCCCACCTGACCCCACACTCTGGATATTTGCACTCCTACAAATAAATCTTACTGCTAGTTCCAGAATTGTTTAACTTCTGTGGGATTCCCTTGACTTTCTTGCCAATGGCTACATTAGTTGTTTTTCTTCAAATGCAGTTTTGCAGCCCAGGCCTATGCACACAGAATCATAGAATTGTAGGGACTCTTAAGGGCATCTAGGCCAACCCCTGCAATGCAGAAATCTTTTGCCATTAAATCCCTGCTGGGAGATCCAGCTGTTGTATGCTGTGCTTTAGTTAGCAGGCCACATTTTTGATACCCCTGTGTTGTTCCTTGTATTAATGAAGAAAGCTGGAAACTGCAAGCTGAAAACAAATGTTTATTTAGCTGTAACATAGAATACGTTAACCACGAGCAACCTTCCTCAGATTCTGGCTGTTTCCCTCTCTACTCCAGCCAGGCCTCTCTCCAATCCTTCTTCCTTCCAGCCCCTCCACTCAAAGGAGGCTTTTAGTCTTGCAATCACCCTCAAAAAATAAAATTTCGTAACAACTTTGGAAGCAATAAGCAATTATCAGGAGAGTCCAAAAGCGGACAACGTGACTTTTGACTAGAAAACACTAGATTAAAAAGTTTAAAGTTGATTGGCATGGAAATTGTTTACCCACATCACGAAGAATGTGCACACAAACTCTCGTGCTCCTGGAACAAATATTCACAATCCTGATAACCAGGAAATAGATGATTAACTTTTGGCATAGGTTTATTGGGATTAAAGCTCTCAACAGGTTGGCCTTGTGCAGTTACATAATGCAGAAGGTGGGGCCAAATCCGGCCTTGATTCAATATCTAGAACCCTGTCAAAATGGGACAGTTGTCTGCACTGCGACAGACTGGTAGTGATCCACATCATGGACCTGGCCAGCATTGTAACTCTCCTTCTTGTCATCTGCTTGACTTGGCTCCTCATTTCGGCAGCAGTGAGGAGCATATCGCGCCATGGGAAGCTGCCCCCCGGACCCATACCGCTCCCTGTGATTGGAAATTTCCTGCAGATCAAGTCATCAGAAACTTTGAAATCCCTCCTCAGGGTGAGTTGACGGCCTCTGGGAACCAGGGGCAGAAGGCGCAGTCAGTTTTGGTTCTCTGCTTCTCAGTTTTCCAACCTTAAATTGAGTCCTCAATATTTCTGGAGAAATTTGAGAACTATTTTTTAAAAAAAGAAATCTTCATGGAAATTTACCAGCGTTTTAGTGCAAATGTCTCCTTATAAACACATTCCCCCTCGCATGCCCTTTTGACTAATGTGCACATTTTTCCAAGTGATTTCCCTGAATATTTTCATTTGCATGCACCCTTTCCTGTGGTGTCTTCATTTGTCATTGTCTGACTGGAGATCTGCATTGCAGAACCTGGATCCGTGTGCTTCAGTTTGTGCATGGTTTGGGAAAGTGAAAGGTTGGTAGATTAGCCTTCCGATGAAAGCGGAACCAGATTTCTCCCCAGGCCGTTCTAGGAACAGAGCAGCAAGAGCAGCACCCAGGAGTCAAAGGGAAATTCAAATAATTGAGATGCAAGGAGGCATCAGTTTGCCTCCATCTCTCTCCTCTTCCATCTCCACCCTTTCTCTTGCACAGGAATATGCTCAAAATACAGTGCTTCCCCAACTAAGCATCTCTGTGTCTTCTTTGTGGCTTTCTGGATATTCCTGTCTCTCTGCCTCTCACCAAAACACCTTCCTTCATCTCTCTCCTTGTATCCCTGCCTGTCTGCCTCTAGTTGGGTAGATTAGATGACGGTTGCCCTGTCCATCCAAAAGCTTTTATAAAGAGAGACACCTTTGATGAAACCTGCCTCCTCTTCTTTTCATACACAAGGGAAGTAGAGAGCAAATTTCTCCCACCCGTTTCCAAACAGGTCTGTGGACAGCCTACAATGACCCATTAATGTTTTAAGATGATGTAAAATGACAGTATAAACTCAATGCTATGTTTGTGTGTTTTTTTTGCAGAGACTGTATTAGATTTTATTTTTTTTAAAAAGGAGAGTTGACACACTTGGTAATCTTTTGCTTCTGTTTTCTTTGGATCCATATGTTCACCCGTTTGCCTGATGTTTGCCTGATGCCAGCTTGGTTAAATAACACAAAAAACCCCTGTTAGGACTCACCCACTCTTACCTTTGCGCTGCCCTTTCTTGGCACAGGTCTGTTTTTGAAAGCTCCTGTTTGAACACTTTCCCTATTTTGCCCTGGTGCTTTCCCCATGAAAGCCCGCTCTTTACTACGGAATCGATCAAACTGCAATCCTCAAAAAACCCAAATTGCTGTTTGTTCCGATTCAGCATTAAAGAGCAGGTTTTCCTGGGAAGGTGCAAAAAGAGCGTTACTGTGAGTAGAAGTAACAGTAGTAAATCCACTTGTCTACCTTTTCAAGGTTGTTGTGAGGACCAAATGTTGAAGTGCACTTTCAGCACTCAGCAACCAAAGCATGATTCTTGCTAACTTCCGAAAGCATTTTTTCTTTTTTCTTTTTTTTTAAAAACCCAACTCAACAGCAATCCTACATCTTTCACAACCCTCCCCTTCTTTTTAAACTTTCCAACCTGTTTTGCATTCTGGTAGGCAGCATTTTGGAGACTCTAAATTTGGATCCTAGAATTGTAAAGTTGGAAAGGGGGACCACCAGGGTCATCCAGTCCAACCCCTGGCAACGCATGGATCTTTTGCCCAACATGGGACTCGAAACCATGTGTGATGAAAACATTGGGTTTTGCTGGACCGGTTGGATCAACGTTTCTTTCTTTCCCTGCCAGCAAATGGTTAATGAACGGCAGACTCCGATTGGCTGTGGTTCCAGGAGGGAGCGTTTAAAAGGAGAGGATTTGAAGAGAGACAGGAGAGTTGAGAGGGTTGGTTGAGGTGGGTTGGAATTGAGGTTGGGAGATAGAGTAGGAGACGGGTTGAGCTTGGCTTTAACCATTTGCCTTTGAGAAACAACTGCGCATTACAGTGGAAATTGTTAAGCAACACCCCCCCCCCCTCAATGCTCAGCTATGTTTCCCCGGTGATGAAATACTGGTGTGTCAACATAGTGAGGCTTTTTGTTCAGGTGTTGCTGGCATCATATTTCATAAATGTCTCCATTTATTTAAATATTTGTACTCCTACTTTTTTTGTTCAATAGCAGGATCCTCACGGCAGCTATAACTCACCTCGTTGGAGGTCTTGTGGTTTATTTTCCCCTGCAAAGAGAAATGGATCAGGCAGCTGGGAGGATTTTGTTTCCCCCCCCTCAAGTAATATTTATTGAATTTTCCACTTTTATCATATTCACATTTTGTTACATAATTATATAGCTTATTACTCGATAAGAGCATTGACCTCCTTACCTCCCTCTTTCTGACATCCACACATTTTTCTATATTCTTCGCATTTCTATAATCACTTATTTACCTTCTATCTTATTACAGTATTTCACCTTGTTATCGGTAACTCAGTTCCTTATATTTACATTACAAAACATTTCAATTCAAGCCAACAAACGTTTTCAAATGTTTACAATTTTCTTTCATGTAAAATATAACTTTGTTCCAGTCCTTTTGAAACAGTTCGTCACGCTGTGGGGAGGATTTTGAGCAGCAAAATGGTCCATGAGAAAATGATTAAGGGTCTGGGAATGCCAGCCACTGCTTTAATCAAATTTGCCCTCCCTGCCAGCACCTGCTTTTTAAAAAATAAAAGTGTTGGATGATTCATTCTCCCACCTGATATGGAGTTTGGATCTATATGAGAGAGAATGCTCATCTGGCTGATGAAACCCTGAAGTGGGACTCTGAACCAGGTCTCATAGAATTATAGAAAGGGACAATACCACTGTATTGTTGTTTAGTTGTTTAGTCGTGTCCGCCTCTTCGTGACCCCCTGGACCAGAGCACTCCAGGCACTCCTGTCTTCCACTGCCTCCCGCAGTTTGGTCAAACTCATGTTGGTAGCTTCGAGAATACTGTCCAACCATCTCATCCTCTGTCGTCCCCTTCTCCTTGTGCCCTCCATCTTTCCCAATATCGGGGTCTTTTCCAGAGTCTTCTCTTCTCATGAGGTGGCCTCAGCTTCAGGATCTGTCCTTCCAGTGAGCACTGAGGGCTGATTTCCTTCAGAATGGATAGGTTTGATCTTCTTGCAGTCCATGGGGCTCTCAAGAGTCTCCTCCAGCACCATAATTCAAAACCATCAATTCTTCAGCGATCAGCCTTCTTTATGGTCCAGCTCTCACTTCCATACATCACTACTGGGAAAACCATAGCTTTAACTACACACACCTTCATGGATCACTGCCTTGCCATGGCGAAGGGGCTTGAATAACTCAGAGGAGCTATGAGCTATGCCGTGCAGGGTCACCCAAGATGGACAGGTCATAGTGGAGAGTTTTGACCAAACATGATCCACCTGGAGCAGGAACCGGCACGCCAGTCCAGTATCCCTGCCAAGAAAACACCATGGACAAAGACAACAGGCATTCTGTGTATATATGACTGTAAATAAAGCAGTTTTAGAACTACGATTGACTATTTCTTCTGCTATGATATGCCAGAAGACAAGTGTGCTCCTCTCAGGAAGCAGGGGTTGCTTATCACCGGTCTCTCTGGACTGAGGGAGATTTACGGCTAGGGAGGACCACCGGAGAGATACCCCTGAGTCTTGGGAAGTTGATGGCCTTCCTGGGCGTGTTTCCAACAAATATAAGGGGGGCGGAGCCAATAGTAAGTATGCAGTTGGCTCCGGAGCTTCACCTACCCAAACCCTCCCTTTGTCTAATGGATTGATTGTAGGTTAACCATTTTCCTTCCAGGTCAGTGGGCATTGCTATGGTCTTATGATGGTTGCTGTTAAAGGACAGGAAAGGAATTTTTCCAGCATTGGCAGGTTTCGCCTTCCCCACAGCAATTGTCACAACTTTGGCGGTTTTATACCTTGGGCAGAATCCTTTAGTCTATCTTCCCTAAATGGGAGGGGGGGTGAAGTGGTGACTCACCCCCCCCATGGCAGTAATTCTAGGGTTCCCCATTAAAGGCTTTTTTTTAAAGGGAGTCACTGGACATACGCTGAAAGGTTGTCAGTGAACTCCTCTGCGTTGTGCAGAAAAGGGGCTGTCTGCACGAACAGACGTCTTGCGGTGTCCACTACCTGGATCTGATTAACCCCGATGTGCCTCAGTCCAGTGACCAGGGGACTGGGAGGGGTACACGCCCAATGCCTAAGCTAAGGTTTTCCTACATCTGAAAGGGTTGATAAAGTTGTGGCCAATTTTAATCCCATAACACGTTGTCATGAGTTTTCATTCCTTCTGGTGGTCTCTTGGGAGTCGGGGGGTCTCCGCCTGGGCACGCAATTGTGAGTTGGAATATCCTTTCTTGCAGTCTGAATCAATCAGTCCAAACCCTAGCCCTCCAAGAGCAGCAGAAACAAGCTTGTTGCATCTTCCATGTGACAGCTGTGTCTGAAGAAAGCTATCATCTCATCTCCTGGTGCTCTTTTCTCCAGGCTAAACATGCCCCTCAACCATTCCTCAGAAATAAGTCTTGTCTTCCAGACTCTTGATCATCTTAGTTGCCCTCCTCTGCACGCCTTCCGGCTTGTCAAGATCCTTCTTAAACTGTGGTGCCCCAAACTGGACATAGGACTCCAGGTGGGCTCTGAACAAGGTGGAATAAAGCAGTATCATGACTTCCCTTGATCTGGAGACTAAACAGCCAGGGAGGACCACCGGAGAGTTACCCCTGAGTCTTGGGTAGTTGGTGGCCTTCCCGGGCATGTTACCAACAAATATAAGGGGGGGTGGAGCCAATAGTAAGCATGCAGTCGGCTACGGAGCTTAACCCACCAAATAACTGTGAGTTCCCTTGATCTGGAGGCTAAACTTCTGTGGATGAAGCCTAGAATTGCATTTTCAGCCTAGAGTCACGTTTTAGAGCCTTCTGGGTCAGAGCCATTTCAAAAGACAACATTAAAACCATTTCTGTCCACACACCAAAAGAGGGTTTAGTCAGAAATGACATTTAACCTTGCAGAACTGTCCCATGAGCATCTTGACACTTGCAGAGCCAGTCCGTGTGAGACATACCAGTCTCAAAATTTTATCAAAACAGGAATGGAAACTTGCTTTCATGCATTTTGTCCCCTTGCTTGATAAAGTGCATTTTGGTGGCAGGTAGAGGCCCTCTGAGCATGTGCTGAAAGCCTCCTGCCTGGCATATCTCTCCTTCCCACAAAATAAGAGTCTGAGGGAATTCAGTGAACATATTTTAACACAGAGATGAATGTTGAAACCGCCCTGTTGGATCAGACCAAGGCCCAGCCTGATTCCAGCATTTATGCTGTCGGCTTTTGTAAGAGTGCCAATGAATTGTAAGAAAAAGAAGCAGTGGATTAAAGACTGTTCTGTTTTTAAAAATTTTAAAAAGTAGCCTTTGGCCTTTCTCCTGTGCAGCTGCGCGACAAATACGGCCCAGTGTTCACCGTCTACTTTGGAAATCGCCCGATTGTGGTCCTCTGTGGGCATGAAGCTGTGAAGGAGGCCCTGATAGACAAGGCAGAAGAATTTAGCGGAAGGAAAACCAACCCCACGCTGCAAAGGACCTTTGATGGTTATGGTGAGGAGGAGGAACCCAGGGTGGTCTAACTTGCAACACAGGAGTCTTGCGTCTGCTGTTTCCTGGCTGCTATTCAATCCCTCTCCCCTTTCTCCTCTCCATACCTGCAGGGGTGGTGTTTTCTGAGGGAGAGCGCTGGAAGCAGCTGCGACGCTTCTCCCTCACCATCTTGAGGAATTTTGGCATGGGGAAAAGAACAATTGAGGATCGGATCCGAGAGGAAGCTCAGTTCCTGCTGGAGGAATTTCATAAGACCAACCGTGAGTAGGCCAAGTGAAGGGCAGGGAGGAGGAGGTCAGCAGCCCCACCAGGCTGGGCAGAAACACGAGCTCCGAAGCCCAGACAGGCTGCGGAAGGGAAGCCTTTTTGTCCCAAAGGCAATGACAATTTCTGGGCTCCAGAAGGATAACGGGCAGGGAGGAAAGAGCACATACATTGCCCCCAAAATAACGGATAAGGAGAGATAAAGGGGGACGCGGGTACACTGTGGGTTAAACTACAGAGCCTAGGACTTGCCGATCAGAAGCTCGGCGGTTCGATTCCCCGCGACATGGTGAGCTCCCGTTGCTCGTTCCCTGCCTCTGCCAACCTAGCAGTTCGAAAACACATCAAAGTGCAAGTAGATAAATAGGTACCATTCCGGCGGGAAGGTAAACGGTGTTTCCGTGCGCTGCTCTGGTTCACCAGAAGCGGCATACTCCTGCTGGCCACATGACCTGGAAGCTGTACGCCGGCTCCATCGGCCAATAAAGCGATATGAGCACCGCAACCCCAGAGTCGGCCACGACTGGAGCTAAGGGTCAGGGGTCCGAGCAACGGGAGCTCACCCTGTCATGGGGATTCGAACTGCCGACCTTCAGATCAGCAAGTCCTAGGCTCTGTGGTTTAACCCACAGCACCACCCACGTCCCTAACATGCATAAAACTATTAACCAATAAAAGTAGAGTTCGGAATAGTTCTCTGTAACAAATATGCAATGAAACATGGTTGGGAGGCTCAGGGCCAAAGGACAAATTGTTTAAAAGGCCTGGGTGAGTAAAAAGGCGTTCACCAGATGCAACAAAAGAGAGACCATAATGATAGCACTGAGCGAGCTTTCTGGGAAGGCTGCTCCATAGCCAGCGAAGGTCTTCATTCTAGTAGCCTGGTCAGCAATAGGTGTCTTAAGTTCTGGTTAGGGACTGCAGATGATCTTTTGAGAATAGTTTGGGAGAGGACTTTGCAGGTGTTCCACAGTTCCTCACACTTCCCAAGATATCTTGGCCCCTTCAGCACAATGCGTCTTCCTTCTTTTCCTCTGTCCTGGCATTGCAGAGAAGCCTTTCGACCCCACCTTCACCCTCAGCCGCGCCGTCTCCAACGTTATCTGCTCCATCGTCTTTGGCGACCGCTTTGACTACGAAGACAAGGATTTCCAGTCCCTGATGAAGATGATGAATGACAGCTTCCGGGAGATGAGCACCGCCTGGTCTCAGGTAGCCGGTCTCAAAGCAGACAGAGCCCGAATCCATTTCTCAATCAGACACCCTCCTGATATTGTTGGCATGGAGCTCCCATCATCTTAATCATCCCTGAGCATTGGCCTTGTGGGCTGTGCTCTGTGCCTGATGGGATTTGGAGTCTAAGCTCATGTGGAGAGCAGAAGGGCACCAGGCTGGACAAGGGTCTGAAAGCCAGCCATAGTTTATTACAGCTACTGATCATCTAGTGGGGCCTCCTTGGCTTGCAAGGAAGCTCTCCTGACCCTCAGGAGGCATTCCTGGTCAGCTGCCGGTGCCTTTTCTTTCTTCATGCAGTTCTATGACATGTATGCCAGCATTCTGAAGTACTTTCCAGGGCCACACACCAAGATCTATGACCTTCTGGAAGACATGAGAGCCTACATTGCCAAGAGAGTGAAGAAGAACAAGGAGACCCTTGACCGCAATGCCCCTCGTGACTTCATTGACTGCTTCCTCATCCAGATGGAAAAGGTACCCTTGTTGGCACATGACATGAGGTGGGATTTCCACAGGGAGCTGTAGGGTTAACACAAGGATCACTAAGACGCACATCACTTACAAAGTGATGCAATCTCTGGACTGCCACAGGGGCTCTGCAGATTCTGCTGCTTGCTAGCACACACCTTGCTAATAATACGCTTTGCAAATGCTTCATGATCAGGTGTGCCACCATTTCAGTCACTGGTGAACCTAGAGTGTGCAGGTGATGGTTACAGGTGATGAGCGGTACTGGCTTAGGCATCGGTCCTAACTGACTATATCCTGCTTCAGCCCGTCCGCTAGAAGTCCGGGAAGGGTTAATCACCAGCAGGGGAAGTCCTGCTGATGCACATCAACTGGGAACTCTCACGGGGTCACCGCTAGGGGCCGTGCCTTAGGCCCTCACCTCCTCAGGCTTCGGACAGGGCCACGCCCCCCGGAATCCTTTATCGGACTACCCTTCAATATGCGGGGCAGGTGATGGCGCTACCTCCCCTCTTCCATCTACAGAGCAATACCAATGCCTAACCGCCAATACCAAGAAAGTTGTGATGATTTGCTATGAGGTAGGCAAAAACCAAGTGGCTGGTGCCAATTTGCCAAGTGGAAAAATTCCTACCAGGCCCCTCAACAGCGAGCAACCAAGGTCCATAGCAAGGTCAAAAACCTTATAGGGTGGGAGGGTGGGAAAAGCAGGAACAGCTGGCAGGCGGCAAAGAGGGAGATCCCTGGCCACGTCCTGGTTAATATAGGGCAGGCCACACCCCCAGAGCCAGCCGATTTGGCTGGCCAGGAGGTGAAGCGGCCGGGAATTCCCCCCAATTCCGCGGGGGCTGGGTTCCAGCCACCGCTCACGTGTTGGGGCCATGAAGCCCGCAACTCCAGTTCGCGTGCCAGACCTCAGCAACTCAGCATTTTGGCTAATCTACTTTATTTACATATAAACTCACACGGAGCACTGCAACATGGCTCCCTCTCTCTCTAGCATCAGACGGCAAAGAGGAAAAGAACAAAGGACAACAGTCCCACTTCACGGAAGACAGGAACACAAACATCCTGTCTCCCTCACTTCCCACTCGGTGGAGTCAAAACATCCACCGTCATGTGATAGACAACAATCCCATGACTGCATTCACGGAGCAGGAATTCTAACATACAGAAGACCTTTTTGATAGTCACACCCACCCCGTGGAAAGCCCTCCTGGAAAACGTCAGAGTTCAACAGCTATATAATTTTTCACAGACATCTGGAGGCAGCCCTAGTTTAAGAAGCTTTCAATGGTTGTTGTTGGTTTTCCTGTATTTTTGTTGGAAGCCGCCCAGAGCGGCTGGGGCAACCCAGTCCGATGGGGGGGGGGCATAAGAAATTTATCACCATTATCATTAATGATCTGATGGGGTGACATGTGTCCAGCTTGCCTAGTTTCTCTTCACCCCCATCAGACAAGCGACGTCCTTCTTCCATAAAAGGACTATAACAGAGACGGCAGCCCTGAAACCAACTCCCCCTACGTCTCACCCCCATGGGGGAATCCTGATGACGTTGGCTTCCTGTTTGTCTCCAGGAGAAAGGCAACCCGTCCAGCGAATTCAACACCAAGAACCTAGAACTCACCACACTCAATTTGTTCTTTGCTGGGACGGAGACCGTCAGCTCCACCCTGAGATACGGGTTTCTGTTTCTGATGAAACACCCCGAAGTGGAAGGTAAGGAAGGGAACCAGCACACTGCCGCCAGGCTGATTAAAGCCCAACCTAGACTGTTGGGGGGGGGTGAGTAAGTAAGGGGGGGTAAGACAGAGGTGTGTAAAGTTAGGCTTGGTGTGGAGAAAGTGGGTAGGAACAGTTCTAACCCAACAGAGCCATCCAGTGAAGCTGAATGTTGGGAGATACACAGTGATGAACTATGGAACTCACCGACACAAGATGTTGTGATGGCCACTGGGACAGGTTTAAAAAGAGGACTAGACCAACCCATGGAGAATAAGACAAACCATGGCTCTTAATCACGATTGCTATGCTGTATTTTCACTGCTGGAGACAGATATGCTTCTGGCCTGACCCAGCAGGGCTTTTTATACATGCTGTTTTTATTCCCTGTATTTTAATAGACTTGGGTTGTTTTTTTTAAGGATTGATTTTTAATTCCATCTGAGTTGAATTAATTATTGAATTGAGTTGAATTTTATTATTACGGCCACAGATCAGTTCTGGCTCACTTACAATATCAGGAAAAATCATAAAACGCAACAGGAATACATTGAATTGCAATTGGGTATAACAGAGACAATTCAGATATAGCGGCAGTTAAAAATATGTATTAAATCTTGATCACTAAAATATAACCTAAAATTGTCATTTAGAACCTTAATCATTTTGGTAATACAGCTTGTTCCCTAAGTTTTATGGCAGTCGCACAGAATTTGGCCACCTTAGCGTGATCTCTAGATCCTTGTCCTCTATCAGGAGGTTTAGACATTGAAGTTCGGACCCATTTGGAGATTTTTGTATAACAGGAGTGATAAATACTGAGCGTGTGTCCCTGTAGAAACGGCAGCGCAACAAGACATGAGAGACAGTTTCTACCTCCATCAAGTCGCAGGGGCAGACTCGTTCCACGTACAGTGGTACCTTGGGTTAAATACGCTTCAGGTTACATACGCTTCAGGTTACAGACTCCGCTAACCCAGAAATAGTGCTTCAGGTTAAGAACTTTGCTTCAGGATGAGAACAGAAATTGTGCTCCGGCGGCGCGGCGGCAGCAGGAGGCCCCATTAGCTAAAGTGGTGCTTCAGGTTAAGAACAGTTTCAGGTTAAGTACTGACCTCCAGAATGAATTAAGTACTTAACCCGAGGTACCATTGTATGGTTTACCCTCGAATCTGCCCTGCAATAAGGCAGATGGCAGCACGTTGAATCTAGCGAGGGTAAATGACTGTCTGTATTTGGGTATTTGTAATTTTGACAAAAAAATTGCTGGGGTAAATCCTCTCCCATTATCTTTTATCGCTGGGTGTTTTTTTATCTCGCTCAGGTGGCAGAATTAATCATTTATTAAATGGTTACCTTCTCATATACTTTCAGCTTTTTGTAATTTTTTTTTACACCTGTCTTGTTTTAATTTGCGCAAGCTGCCTTGAGTCTAGAGAAACAAAGAAACATTTAGCTAGGTTCAAGCTGAAAACTGAACTGCGTTTTGGTGCTAGAAATCTTAAGTACAGTCATACCTGGGATTAGATGTGCTTCAGGTTGAGTGGAGCGCGTTACTTCTGGGTTTCGCCGCTCACGCATGCACAGATGCTCCAAATGACATCACGCGCATGCGCGGAAGCAGCAAAACACGACGGGGCTCTGGAACGGATCCCGTTCGCATCCAGAGATGCCACTGTAAACGGATAGCTCAGGCAGTGGACTACAAGACTCGAGGTCATGGATTCAAGCCCCATGTTGGGCCAAATATTCCTGCATTACTGCGGGTTGGGCTAGATGACCCTTGTGGTCCCTTCCGACTCTGATTTTCTGACCCTTCTCTGATCTAAATGCATTGGACAGCAAAAATGCACCAGGAGATTGACCAAGTGATTGGCCAGAACCGTGCCCCCAACATTGAAGACCGGAGCCAGATGCCTTATGTGGACGCTGTCATTCACGAAGTGCAGAGGGTCAGTGACCTCATCCCCATGAACGTGGCCCACTCTGTGATGCGCGACACTGAATTCAGAGGCTACATCATCCCTAAGGTATCAATTGTGGGGCAGAGGGAATAAAAAGTGTCTGGGACACAAGAAAATGGGTTGTTGTTGTTTAAAAGAGATTAGCAACATTCACAGATTTGTGCCTTGCCACCAACATCTGCCCGCAACAGTTGAGTCTTCATCCGACACAGAATCAACCTGTTGGAGCCAGGATGAGGTGATGTTGGCTCCTGTTATTGGCAGGTATTTGGCAAAGGAAAAGGACTGGACGCCCTCCAGGAGAGTCTTAAAGATTTGCCAATCCGCTAAGCAGCCTGCACCAAGCTATTGCCCTCTAGGTGTCTCGCATGGCCATGCTGGCTGGGATTGACCAGAGTTGCATTTCAAAACATCTAGAGGGTACCAGGTTGGCAAAAGCTGCCAACATAGCACTTAAAAACAACAAGAGCACAACAGCCAATCCTCAAAGGATGACCAGGGCCCAGCTGGTAAAGTCTCAGCTAGTTTACAGGGTGCATGGGGGCTATAGCGGTCAACTTACAGATTTGAAAATAAGGGATCAGCAGCCTCAAAAATAAGGGATCAGCAGCCAAAATAAGGGATTTTCAGAGCACAGCTATGTTCAACTTCTGAGCCCCTCCCAGCCAAAGGCAGAAAGCCCAGCCAGCAGCCAAACGAAGCCTCAAGCGGTGGTTCCCACAGCGCAGCAACCCGGGAAAGGGGATGCAGCAAGGAAAACCACCGTCACCTCTCCGCTGGGAAGCGCTGAGCAAAGACGAGTCCCCAGGCAACACGGCCAATTTGATTGGCACAAGGCATGCATGCTCCACCCCCCAGTCGTTCTTACACTCCTTATTGGGTGAGCAACGCAGCCAAGCAACACAGTTGGAGCCTCCCTCCTCCCTGGCCAGCAGGGAGAGAGGGAGAGGAGCTGCTTCCTTTGAAACCCGGGAAATTTAAGGGACATCATCAATAAGGGACAGCAGCGGGACACGGCGCTGGGATAAGGGACTTTCCTGCCAAATAAGGGACGGTTGACAGCTATGATGGGGACACATCTGTCCTCCAACACCTGGCCTCTAGTACTCACCCTCCAGACATGCCGCTTGAAGCAGCTGGCTCACTCTGCCTTATGGCAAGGCTGGACCTCCTCTTGGCTTAAGCTGAACTACAGCCAGAGATGGTATGCCTCCCTGACCCCAGACGGATGCCCACAGTGATGCTTCTGTAGAGTGGGGGGACGGGGACCTGTAGATCAACTGACCATTTGACCAGATTGCATGAGATTTCTGTGGGTCAGCTACCCACATGGTGCCTTCACATTCAGGCAGGGCAGTCTGTAGATGTCACAGGGAGGAGTTGGCCGGTGGTCAAATGTGGCTGGCAATCCATCAGTTGAGAGAAGGGGTGGAGAGCTTCTCTCTCTCGACTTTCCCTGAATCGTTGCAATTCTGACCTCAATATTCTCTCCCTCTTTTTCCTAGGGGACAGAAATCTACCCTGTGCTCCACACTGTCCTGTTCGACCCCAAGAAGTTTAAAAGCCCATTTGCTTTCAACCCAGAGAACTTCCTGGATGAGAATGGGCGCTTCAAGAAGAATGACGCTTTCATGCCATTCTCCTCAGGTAGATGATAACAACAACAACAACAATAATTTATTTATTTATACCCCGACTATCTGGCTGGGTTTCCCCAGCCACTCTGGACTGCTTCCAACAGAATATTAAAATACAATAATCTATTAAACATTAAAAGCTTCCCTAAACAGGGGTGCCTTCAGATGTCTTCTAATGGTCTGGTAGATGTTTTCCTCTTTGACATCTGTTGGGAGGGCGTTCCACAGGGCGGGTGCCACTACCGAGAAGGCCCTCTGTCTGGTTCCCTGTAACTTGGCTTCTCGCAGCAAGGGAACCGCCAGAAGGCCCTCGGCACGGGACCTCAGTGTCCGGGCAGAAAAATGGGGGTGGAGATGCTCCTTCAGGTATACTGGACCGAGGCCTCCTCTTAAACCAGGCTTCCTCAACCTTGGCCCTCCAGATGTTTTGAGACTACAATTCCTATCATCCCTGACCACTGGTTCTGCTAGGTAGGGATCATGGGAGTTGTAGGCCAAAAACATCTGGAGGGCTGAGGTTGAGGAAGCCTGTCTTAAACACTTTTTTAATTTTTATTTTGGAAATGAGAACATCTCCCATCCTCTCCTCCTTCACTTTTTGAAGTTGTGAATGTCGGACTTGCGTTCGACCGAGCGACTCTTCCGGAATCACTCTTCTCTGATGTAATTAACGACCTGAGCCTCTGATAAGGCTCCAAGCACGTTCCCCATTCCGCAGAGTATCCAACACAGGGAAGGAGCTGAGATAGCATGAGCTACATGCTAAGAGTTTTATTACTAAGCTACGCAGACAGAAAAGAAATATATTCTCTCTCTGTGAGAGCAGAGAGCAACCAAACAACAAAGGATCAGGAAACCAGTAACGTCACATCCATCCCCCGTGAGACTTCCAACAGTATGGAATCTCTGGAATGTAAACAGAGTCTTGTGACTCCAAGAACTGCACAGTGGCAACAAACTAACAGTGAACCTGGGTCTCCTACAGAAAACAAACCTTCATTGCACTGTGGCTTTTACTTGGTCGTTGGTAGTGTTTACACGTACCCTACTCCCTAACACGCACCATAATAAATAAATGTGCAACGGAATGGGAAGAAGTTAATAACAAATATATGGGCAAAATCTGCTGGAAGGAAGTAATTGGTTGTAGGTGGGGCTGCCAACTTTGGTCGGTCAAAGTAAGGGACAAGTCTGGGGTTGGAGTGGGGGAGACAATTGGTTCCTTTCCAGCTCTACGATTCTATGAATCTATAAGCCCATTTTACATACACAGTCTGAAGAAATACTTCCTTTTGCCATCTCCTGTCCCTAAGTTTCACTAGATGACACACACACTCACACAGAGAGATCTGTCAAAACAACAACAGGGTTTTAGTCCTATAAGAGAGGAAAACTCCCCTCCCTCCATTCACATGGATTTCAGCTGTTCTATTCACGCCCCAAGGACGTTGGACTTGACCGAAACCTGGCCTCTAACCCCAAAACCCATGTCTTCCCTCCCTGCTGATTCTTCTCCCTTTCGCCTTGCAGGGAAACGGGTGTGTCTGGGTGAAACGCTGGCCCGAATGGAGCTCTTCCTTTTTTTCACTACCACCCTGCAGAGATTCCGGCTGAAGCCCCTTGTGGACCCCAAGGACATTGACACAACCCCCCAGGAGTCCGGCTTTGCCACCATCCCGCCCTTCTACAAGCTCTGCATCGTCCCGCGTTGAGTGGAGACCAAATCTTTCCTCCCCTGCCACTGTGCTCTTGCACAAGCTGGTCTCTCTGGCTGCTCAGGGAGAGGGTCTTCTTCCCTTTCCTGGCCCTCGCCCAAGGGCTTTTGTAAGGGGCGCCTTCAAGATTTTGCTCTCAAATCAGGCCTCGGCCCTACCTGTGGACTGGGCTTCCTTCGGCTGGGTCTATGCCTCTCTGCGTTTATCATCCTTCTTTCCCCATTGCTGCCCTTCCCATCCTCTCCTCTGCTGAGCCCAAAGAACTTCGGTGCCTCTTGAATTTCCATCTCCTTGCAAAGTGTGTTTAAGCTTTGACCTTACGCCTGAAAAGAAAAGAAAAACTTGCAGCATTTGCTTCTGGACTTGTTGCTTGTTATACGCTGGCAGGTCCCAAGAATTGACATGGTAGACCCCCAACCATGGCTCCTGCCCTGTTGCTGTGGACTTTTAAATAAAGCATGGTGGAAAGTGGGCGTAAAGCCAGGTGTCCCTGTTATGTGGCATTCACACGAGACAAGCAAAGGAAGTACTGGATTTTTCGCTCTATTAGGCGCACTGGATCATAGGACGCACCTACCGTATTTTTTGCTCTATAGGATGCACTGGACCTCAGGACGCACCTTGTTTTAGAGGGGGAGAACAAGGGGGGAAAAATCTCTCTCTCTCTGCTCAGCGCCCCTCCAGCAAAGCAGCCCCTTCCATTTCTCCTCCCGCTTGGCTGAAGGGGCGCTGCGCAGCTCTCCCTCTCTGCTGAAGCCAGGAGAGTCTTGCTCTCCTGGCTTCAGGCAGCTATCCCTGAAGCCTGGAGAGCGAGAGGGGTTGGTGCACACTGACCCCTCTCGCTCTCCATGCTTCAGCGAAAGCAACGCGAAGCCTCCGAAGTGCGGAGGGAGCGCTCCCTCTGCGCTTCGGAGGCTTCGCGTTGCTATCGCTGAAGCCAAGGAGCCTGCATTCGCTCCATAGGATGCACACACATTTCCCCTTAATTTTTGGAGGGGGAAAAATGCATCCTATAGATTTAGATTTAGATAAATTTATTGTCATTGTCCGTATATACACAGTATACACAACAACGAAAATCAAACACCCCCCCAAAGACCGGGTTCACATACACATTTACACGTATCTCCAACACTCTCATCCTATTCAGACATAATCTATAAAACATAACATAATCCAGAATATAACATAACCTATTTAAAGGCATAACATAACCTAAAACCTATCTCATTCCTTCCTACTCCCTGCTTGCTATTTCTTGCAACTGGCCCTGAGATCATTATTTAGTGCAATCAGAGCTCTTGGATAGAAACTATTCAGAAGGCGTGTGGTTCGTGTTTTCATTGTCCTATATCTTCTGCCCGAAGGCAACAGTTCAAAGAAGTTGTGAGCAGGATGGGTGGGATCTCTCAGGATATTGTGTGACTTCTTCAAAGTGCGAGACGTGAAGATCTCATCCAGGGTTGGTAGTTGGAGCCCAATAACATTCTGGGCAATTTTAATTATTCTCTGTAAAGCTTTTTTATCCGTTTCGGAGCTGCTCCCATACCACGATAATACACTATAGGTTAAGACACTCTCGATGGTACTGTGATAATAGGACAGAAGTAGGTGCTGAGATAGATTCAGTCCCCTGAGCATTCTCAGGAAATACAACCTCCCCTGCACCTTCCTCACAACCATATTAATATTTGCAGTCCATGAGAGGTCCTCAGAGATATAAATGCCCAGGTATTTAAAACTACCAACCCTCTCCACCTCCTCGCCATTTATGTACAATGGTAAAAATACACTTTTCTTTCTCCTAAAGTCAATTATGAGTTCTTTGGTTTTTTTGGTGTTAAGCATAAGATTGTTTTCTTTACACCATTGAATTAACCCCTGTACTTCTTTCCTATAAGCAGTCTCATTGTTCTCACTAATGAGCCCCACCACTGTTGTATCATCCGCAAATTTGATGATTGTGTTGGACTTATACAGTGGGGTGCAATCAAATGTGTACAGGGAATAGAGAAAGGGACTTAGCACACATCCCTGAGGGGCTCCTGTGCTTAATACTAGAGTAGAAGAATAGTAAGGTCCCATTCTCACTGTCTGCGGCCTATCAGTCAAGAAATTCCTTACCCACAGACAGATCTTCTGATGTATACCCAAATTGGTCATTTTAAGAAATAACCTGTCTGGCAGAATTGTATTGAAGGCAGAACTGTAGTCCACGAACAACAGCCTTGCGTAGGTTCCCTGTCGTTCTAGATGACTCAGTACAGTATGGACAGCGATGGAAATAGCATCATCAGTAGATCTATTTCTTCTGTATGCAAACTGGAACGGGTCTAGAGTGGATGGAAGACCAGCCTTAATATGATCTAGCACCAATCTCTCAAAACATTTCATAACAACAGATGTTAGAGCTATTGGTCTATAGTCATTGAGAGATACCACCACTGACTGCTTGGGGACTGGCACTATAATCGATGTCTTCAGGCAGGTAGGGACAGAACCCTGCAACAGGGATAGGTTAAAAATGTCCGTAAATACCCCAGCTAATTCTGCAGCGCAGTCCCTAATAACCCGTCCCATAATTCCATCCGGTCCAGCTGCCTTCCTAATGTTAATGCTCCGAAAGGCACGTTGTACGTCAGAGGTCTGTAATAAAAATGGTTGTCTATCAGTAGTAGTTTCTGATGATGTGCTGGTAGCCAATGCTGTAGTGACGGTAGTTCCAGTTCCCACCTCAAAGCGACTAAAAAATTGATTCAGTTGATCAGCCAGGTGCGCACTGCTACTGGCCAGTTCGTTTTTAATATTTTGCCCTGTGATTTGTCGCAGGCCTTGCCATACTCGACGAGGGTCGGAGCTCTCAAAATGTTTTTCAATCCTCCGGCAGTACATAGCTTTGGCATTCCTAATGCCCTTTTTCAATTTGGCTCTGGCTTCTCTATACTGTTGCGCATCACCAGAATGAAAAGCAGCATTTCTTGCCTTTAACAGAAGATACACATCCCTGTTTAGCCAGGGCTTGTTGTTAGGGAACACCCGTATTTGTTTGGTGGTAGTGACAACATCAATGCAGCTTTTAACGTAGAACAGTACTGTCGAAGCGTATGTGTCCACATTATTCTCCACAAAAAGCGACCACTCGGTGCTCCGAAAGCAGTCTTGAAGTTGCTCAGATGCACCTACTGGCCACACTCGTATCTCTCTAGTTGATGGTCTAATTCTGCATACGAGAGGTCTATATGATGGTATCATAAGTAAAGATATGTGGTCTGACTGCCCCAAATTGGGCAAGGGCTTGGTCTTATATCCATGCATGATGTTACTATATACTCGGTCCAGGGTATTTCCCCCCCTAGTGGGACAATCAACATACTGGTGGAACTTAGGAAGCACAGTCCTTAAATCGGCTCGGTTAAAATCACCAGCAACCACAAATGCTCCATCCGGGTGGGCCCGCTGCTGTTTGCTAATAGCAGTTAGCAGGTGGCCCATAGCTGTAGTAGTGTTTGCATCGGGAGGTATATACACCGCTGTTATTATAACAACATTAAACTCACGTGGCAAATAAAAAGGGCGGCACTTCACCACTAGGTACTCCAAGTCAGGAGAGCAATGCGTGTCCATTTGTTTGATGTCCGAGCTCCAGTTGTTATTTATATAAACGCAAATTCCTCCTCCTCTGCTCTTCCCGGATTCAGCGGTTCTATCCGCTCTAATTACTGAGCGTCCTTCTAGCTGCAGAAGTCCCTGTGGAAAGGAGGGATCCAGCCACGTCTCTAAAAGGACCATAACACAGCAGTCCCGGATACTTTTCTGCCGAGAGGTAATAAGCTCCAACTCCTCTACCTTGTTAGGTAAGGATCTCACATTTGATACAAGGAGACTTGGCAATGCAGGCTTGTGGGGATTTTTACCTAACCTCACTCGTAGTCCAGCCCTGCAACCCCTCTTCTGCTTACGCCCTCTCCGTTTTCTTTTCTTTCTGGCAAGGAGAGCAAGGGGAGTATCCCAAGAATGTGCAAGATATGGAGGCTCTCTGATAAGCTCAGCTGGAATGTTATAGGTTGAGACCTCCTGGCTGCAACCTTCTCCTCTGCCGATACTTAAGAGCTCTTGACGACTATAAATTTCTTGTGCCTGAGTATTCACAGTCCATAGCAGCAACAAGTTCACAAATAAAAATAAAACACAAATCACTGAATACCGGTCTTCGGAGTGCCGAGCCGCTGCAAGTGCTTGCGCCGCCATCTTAACTCCAGATAGAGCGAAAAATACGGTAGTTTTTAGGGAAGGAAAACAAGAAATAAGAAAGCAACGCAAAGCATCCTGAGCTAAGAGGGAGTGCTCCTCCATCTTCTCTCAGGAGGCTTTGTGGGGCTATCCCTGAAGCCAGGAGAGCAAGCGGGATCGGTGCGCACCAATCCCTCTTGCCCTCCTGGCTTCAGTGAAAGAAAGCCTACTGGCTTTCCCCCCCCCCCACCTCCTGCAAGAGCCACGCGCTCTGTCCCTTCCCCCATCTCCCGCAAAAGCCAGGGATAGCTGTGCGAAGCCTCCGCAGGGCAGTGGGATGAAGGCTCCCCCCTGCCCTGCGGAGGCTGCGCACGGATCGCTGTGATCCCGCTGACTGTCCTGGCTTCTTGCTTGGCCGCGCGCAGCCTCTCCTGGGCAAGGAGAGCCTTCATCCCCTGCCCGCGAGAGGCTGCGTGCGGCTAAGGCTCCGCCAAGAGCCGCACTCCCTTTAAAGAGCAAAGTATGTGTGTGGCTCTTGGGGGCTTTTCCCGAGGAGGGAGAAGGGCAGCCCCTCTCCCTCCTCGGGGAAAAGCCCCCAAGAGCCGCACACATGCTCCACGTGGCTCTTTAAAGGGAGCGCTGAACAGAGCCTCCCGCCTGCATTCGCTCCATAAGACGCACACACATTTCCCCTTACTTTTTTAGGAGGGGAAAAGTGCGTCTTATAGAGCGAAAAATACGGTAATTTACATGCAGGCTTCCTTTGGTGAAAAGGTCTAAACTCAACTTTGCTCCTACCACTTATTCACCCCCTTTCTGTTCTTCAGCACCCAACATGACTCTCGTAATATAGTGGCATCATCAACTAGTACGGAAAAGGTTTTTGTTTTCTGTTTGCAATCAAAATATATTTTATTATATACCACATTGGCCTGAATATAAGCCGCACTTTCCCCCCAAATTGCGACCGTGAAAAGTTAAAGTGTGGCTTATATTCGTGACTTTACAATATCACTGCTGAAACAGCTGCCCACAGGGGGCGTTGGGGGTACAGGACAACAGCAGCTGTCCCAACCGCAGCTCCCAAGCCTCCCCCAAACCGCTGGAAAGAAAGGGGAAGGGGGCAAGGCTGTCAAAGCGACGCCCCCCCCCAGAGAGCAACCCGGGAGCGTGGGAGAATGGTACCCGTGGGATTTTCTTCTACATTTGCCATTTATAGGTGTGAGTGCCTGTGTAATTTTAAGGGAGTGGCTTATCTTCAGGTATTGTCTTTTTTCCTACTTCCCCTCCCTTGAATTTTAAAGGTGCGGCTTATTTGCAGGTGTAGTTTATATTCAGGCCAATACAGTAACTGTAATTTTACTTGGGTTGTTTTGTTTTTTTATGAGTTGGTTTTTCTTACCTAATTTAGTCACACGCAGCTACAAACCTGAAGTGTACTTAACTTTCATGGATCTAGGGGTCTTAGTAGACCACAAGCCGAACATGAGAACAACAACAACAACTTTATTATTTGTATGCCACCCATGTGCCATCAAACTGGGTTGCCCAAGCCACTCTGGTTGGCTCCCAACAGAATACAGTGGTACCTCAGGTTAAGTACTTAATTGGTTCCGGAAGTCTGTTCTTAACCTGAAGCGGACTTTCCCATTGAAAGTAATGGAAAGTGGATTGATCCGTTCCAGATGATGAAAAACATCCCCCTAAAACAGCAATTTAACACAAATTTTATTGTCTAACGAGACCATTGATCCATAAAATTAAGGCAATAATCAAAGTACTGTACTATAAAATAAGTAAGACAGTATTTTAGATGAAAAAAATTAACATTTTTTTCCTCTTTCGTGCACTGATGATAGTCAGTTTGGATGGGGGGCTTTTATCCATTTCTGAAGTCACACGATCAACCAGTAGCTGAACTGGGTTCCGCACAGTCACAAAAATGAAGTCACAAAAGCGAAGTCACGAGTCAGTCCCATAAAATGAAGAACAAGTCACAGTCAAAAAACCGAAAAAGCCGCACAAACCTAAACGCAAAAAGGAACCAGACGACGAAAAGCGACCCCTAAAACAGCAATTTTACATTAATTTTACTAACGAGTTCATTGATCCATAACATGAAATAAATAAAACAGTACAAAATGAAAATGTGATTTTTTTTTCTTACCTGCGCTGATGATAGTCATTGTTTGGATGGGGACTCAGGGTCCTCTTCCACAATCACAATCGGCTTCACTTCCGGCATTCGCGGAGGCCTCAGAGAACTCCTGAGGCTGGAGCCCAGTCACGGAGCCTCTGCAGGCCCCGCGGAAGTTGGGGCTTGGATCCAGGCAGCGGCAAGGCTTCTGAGAGATTGGACAACTGAATTCCTGGTTACAATCGTCCGTAACCCAAAAAAGTGTAAGTTGAAGTGTTCGTAACCCGAGGTACCACTGTATTAAAAACATGATAAAACATCAAACGTTTAAAATATCCCTAAAGAGGGCTGTCTTCAGATGTCAGTCAACCGTATGATGCAGCAACAAAAAAAATCTAATGATATTCTAGGCTGCATCAGCACAAGTAAGAGCTGTTTGACAGTGGAAGGGTCTCTCTTGGGAGGTTGTGGACTCTCCTTCTTTAAAGGTTTGTAAGCAAAGGCTGGCTGGCCATCTGTCATGGATGCTTTAGCTGAGATTCCTGAATTGCAGGGGTTGGACTGGATGACCCCTGGGGGTCTCTTCCAACTCCACCATTCTATGACTCTTTGATTCTAAGACTAGTATTCAGATCAAGGGAAGATGACCTAACCTGGGGAGAAAGCAGTAAAGTTCTGATGACGAGAGCACAGAAGAGATTATATTTTCTGAGAATCCTCTGGAAAAACAATCTCTCAAAGGACCTGTTGATGGCATTTTACCATTGTACTGTGGAGAGTGTATTAACTTATGGTCTCTGTGTGTGGTTTGGGAGCTGCACGGTCAGGGGAAAAACAACAATGTACAGGGTTGTAAAGACTGTGGAGAGAATAATTGGGTGCACTCTTCCCACCTTGGATCAAATCTACGCTTCCAGGTGCCATAAGAAAGCTGCAGAGATAGCGCAGGATAGTGCGCACCCCGGAAATGATCTTTTTCAGCTTCTGCCTTCTGGAAGAAGGTAAAAGGTAAAGGTAAAGGGACCCCTGACCATTAGGTCCAGTCGTGGCCGACTCTGGGGTTGTGGCACTCATCTCGCTTTATTGGCCGAGGGAGCCGGCGTTCAGCTTCCGGGTTATGTGGCCAGCAGGACTAAGCCGCTTCTGGCGAACCAGAGCAGCGCACAGAAACGCCGTTTACCTTCCCACCAGAGTGGTACCTATTTATCTACTTGCACTTTGACGTACTTTCGAACTGCTAGGTTGGCAGGAGCAGGGACCGAACAATGGGAGCTCACCCCATTGCGGGGATTTGAACCGCCGACTTTCTGATCAGCAAGTCCTAGGCTCTGTGGTTTAACCCACAGTGCCACCCGCATCCCTCAGGTACAGGGTTATAAAGACTAGGACTAGCTTCCTGAGAAACAGTTTCTATCCAAATGCGATTTTGGTTTTCAACGCAGTGTAAGGTAGTCTCTATGGGAGTATATTGTATTTAATTATGGGGTATCAGAGTTTTGAGGGGGCTAACCAGGCTGGGATAGCTGGGATAGCAGGCTTGTTGGTTTTTGAATGTCTGATGTAGATTTTTTCAATTTCGTTGTTCTGTATGGGACAATGACAATAAAGATTATCATATCGTATAGTCCTACTCTATTCTGTCTTGGTCAGACCACACCTGGAGTCCTGTGTCCAGTTCTGTGTGCCACAATTTAAGATGGATATTGACGTGTGCAGAGAAGGGTACCCAAGGTGATCAAGGGTCTGGAGACCAAGCCTTATGAGGAATGGTTGAGGGAATTATACCCAATTTAGCCTGATAAAGAGGAGACTGAGAGGAGATATGATGACCATCTTCAAATATCTTAAGTGCTGTCGTAGGGAAGAAGGATCAAGCTTGTTTTCTCCTGCTCTGGAGAAATGACCAAAATAATGGATTCATGTTACACACACACACACACACACACACACACACACACACACAACAGATTCTGACTAAACATCAGGAAGAACTTTAGGACTGTAAGAGCTGTTTGACAGTGGAACTGACTGCCACAAGATGTGGAGGACTACCTTTCATTTGGGATTTTAAAGCAGAGGTTGGATTGAAATCTCTCCTGTATGATCCTGTATGATCTAGTTGAGTTTCCTGGATTGCAGGGGGTTGGGCTGGACGTTTCTTCCGACTCTGCAATTCTGTGATTCTATAGCGAGGCAGAGATCTTCAGCCGTTCATGCAGATGGGGAGGGAATATTCCCAGAAATGTTCTGAGAAATGTTGGCTCAGTTAATTCTGAAAGAAACTTACATTGGTAGCTTATTCCTACTGGTGGATGGGGGAAGCAATGGGATAAGGGAGGGGAGAGTGGAAGGCAGAACTGTAGCTATGGGGTGGGGGCTGGGGACTAGCCGCATTTTTTGCCCCAGTTGAAGCCTCCAGAGGGGCACCATTGAGGCTCCCAGCCTGTGTGTGTGTGTACACAAATGGGTGGGGGTCTTTGACCCAGCTGAAATAAAGCCTAGTGTCACCCCTGGTGGAAGGGGAGAGCCAGTGTGGTGTAGTGGTTAAGACCAGTGGACTCGTAATCTGGTGAACCGGGTTCGCGTCTCCGCTCCTCCACCTGCAGCTGCTGGGTGACCTTGGGCCAGTCACACTTCTCTGAAGTCTCTCAGCCCCACTCACCTCACAGAGTGTTTCTTGTGGGGGAGGAAGGGAAAGGATAATGTTAGCCGCTTTGAGACTCCTTAAGGGGAGTGAAACGCGGGATATCAAATCCAAACTCCTCCTCCTCCATGTCCCACTTCAACTTTTCTTAAATATACTGGGCTGGGTCCATGCTTGTGCCTTTATTCCTCCAGCTGCCCTGCAGATGGATATTCCTCAGTGGGGGCTGAAATTCTCCAACAATTTGGGGCAGGATCAAAAAGTGTCAGAGAACATCTCAGGACTGCCAGCCTAGCTCTGCGGGACATGATTTAGTGTGCTTCTCCATTCAAGGCTGATTGGCTGGAAAGAGGGGTGGAGTATCTCGCTGTCTAAGCAACGTACACAGATTACACAAAGCAGATGATGGTTTTGGTGGCTTTCCCTGCTAAGGCTGCCATTTTCCAAGCAGACTAAATTGTGGACCATTTGCTGATTATATAACTTGCATCGAGGGCTGCCAAGTGGCTATGTACCATATTTTTTGCTCTATAAGACTCACTTTTCCCCTCCTAAAAAATAAGGGGAAATGTGTGTGCGTCTTATGGAGCGAATGCAGGCTGCGCAGCTATCACAGAAGCCAGAACAGCAAGAGGGATTGCTGCTTTCACTGCGTAGCGATCCCTCTTGCTGTTCTGTCTTCTGAGATTCAGAATATCTTTTTTTCTTGTTTTCCTTCTCCAAAAACTAGATGCGTCTTGTGGTCTGGTGCATCTTATAGAGCGAAAAATACGGTAGGTGTTCACTCAAGCCCTGTGCTGCCTTTCCACCTCAAACTGCCTCTTCATAACAAAGGAACAAATTGTTGGACAATTGGGTTGTTTTGATTTAAACTCATTGCATGCAAATATTTATTTATCCCTCCAAGGCTAAATTCAAATGACCATCCCATCCTGTAAAACGTCTAAGGTGCCATCTGTGTCCACCTTATGAGAAAGAAACTCCTCTGGTCATAGTGGAACTTATTTTTGAGTAAAAGTACATAGAATCTCACTGTTGCTCTAACAAAGTAACCTCCGACTCATTTGCATAATCGGTCCTTCATTTTATTATGCGTGGAAATTACTTACTACAGTGGTACCTCAGGTTACATACGCTTCAGGTTACAGACTCCGCTAACCCAGAAATAGTACCTCGGGTTAAGAACTTCACTTCAGGGTGGCCACCAGGGGGCGCGTTGAAAGATGGCCGACAATAACATCTCTCTGACCCACACGAGGTAATTTAGGGGCTGCTATGGGAAGTATGCAGTCTTCCCTCCCCACCAGGATGTGGTGGGGTGCTGCCTGGCCAGCGGTGTTCATAAGGCACCCCCTGATCCGAGAGATGGGGGTGCTGAACACTTGGCACGAGCCCTCGGTGAAGTCAGCTCTTCCTGACGCCGATTCCGATTAGCGCGTGCTGGTTGCTTCAGCCCGGAATTATAATTGGAAACAGATGATTGGAATTGAGGCTGGAGCACATATATCAAGTAAAGCTCGACGATAAGGCTGCTGAATAATGGATCTCTGCGACCGAGAGCGACGGACGGATAAGTAAATCTTTTGATGTGTCGTCACCAAGAGACTGTACGTTTGAAACAAAGGGGGGGTGGAGGAAAAACTTTCTCCTTTCCGTATATGATGTGACAAAAATAACCTCCACCCCAGAAAGAAAGAAATAAGATCGTCGTGTCTTTTTAAGATCATAAGCAGAAGTTTAAGAACTGTGTGGGAGGTGGAAAATAATCGGTGAACGCTGAGGAATTTTTATGACGCAGCAAAAAAATGGCGTCTCACCAAGACAGGCTGCTGAAGGAAAAAAGAGATGGGGGAGGAGATTCAGGAATGTTGGAGAAGAGAAGGAGTATGGAACTGAAAGTTTGACCTGACAGAGCCCCCTGATCTATTTGATTTATTTGGCTAGCCTGGAAAATAAAAGGATAATAAAGAACCCACACAGAGAAGCCAGCTCTTAGCCTGCTTGTGAGAATCATCAGAGATCGCAAAGAAAGGAACGTATGACAACAAACAAGATCAAGAAAATATAAAGGACTATCTGGATTGAACTGGATAGAACTGATTAATTAATGCAGCAAAATAAGGGATGTCTGGACTTATCCGGAACTTTGGACTCGTGCGGAGCTTGATATATGGGTACACCCAAAAAATTTAAAATTTGGCTGTATAATTTGGAACCAATGTGATTTGAATAATGTGATGTGATTGGCCTGTTAATAAAAATTATTAAAAAAAAAAAAAAAAACTTCACTTCAGGATGAGAACAGAAATCGTGCTCCGGCAGCGCGGCAGCAACGGGAGGCCCCATTAGCTCAAGTGGTGCTTCAGGTTAAGAACAGTTTCAGGTTAAGAACGCACCTCCAGAACGAATTAAGTACTTAACCCGAGGTACCACTGTATATTTTTAAATATATGTATGCTTCTTGTCAACCTTAGCATTTAGATGCCATCTTTATCTCTGACCACGACAGAACTGTGGAAAAAGTATGTGTCACCAAGATGTATGCAAACATTTCTCTAGCACTGTTAGATCACAAAAGATTATTCTTTCCTTGCATTCTCTCTTTGGGTGCTGGGGGCTGAGGAGAGGGAGGTGGAAAGTGGAGTTGGCAACCATGGAGTTAAGAACAGGATTCTGAGAGACTGGTGCGGCTCAGAAACTCACCAGAGGGAATTCTCATATGCCTGGCGTCTTCTAGCCCAGACAGAAAACATCCACAACAAAAACAACAATCATGGCATGTTGTTCTAGGCTCTGATATTCATTACTTCCCCTGCAGGCTCCAAACTCAAGATAGCACAGCAAAATGTCATAATAAATCAGCAAAGCAATGCAAGAAAATTACCAGCAAACCCTTTCCCATCTAGATGTTCTAAGCCATGGGTAGGCAAACTAAGGCCCGGGGGCCGGATGCGGCCCAATCGCCTTATAAATCCGGCCTGTAGACGGTCCGGGAATCAGCATGTATTTATATGAGTAGAATGTGTGTTTTTATTTAAAATACATCTCTGGGGTATTTGTGGGGCATAGGAACTCGTTCATATTTCCCCCCAAAATATAGTCTGGCCCCCCACAAGGTCTGAAGCGTATAACAAGCAACAAGTCCAGAAGCAAATGCTGCATGTTTTTCTTTTCAGGCGTAAGGTCAAAGCTTAAACACACTTTGCAAGGAGATGGAAATTCAAGAGGCACCGAAGTTCTTTGGGCTCAGCAGAGGAGAGGATGGGAAGGGCAGCAATGGGGAAAGAAGGATGATAAACGCAGAGAGGCATAGACCCAGCCGAAGGAAGCCCAGTCCACAGGTAGGAATGAGGCCTGATTTGAGAGCAAAATCTTGAAGGCGCCCCTTACAAAAGCCCTTGGGCGAGGGCCAGGAAAGGAAAGAAGACCGCTCCCCTCTCCCTGAGCAGCCAGAGACACCAGCTTGTGCAAGAGCACAGTGGCAGGGGAGGAAAGATTTGGTCTCCACTCAACGCGGGACTATGCAGAGCTTGTAGAAGGGCGGGATGGTGGCCAAGCCGCACTCCTGGGGGGTTGTGTCAATGTCCTTGGGGTCCACAAGGGGCTTCAGCCGGAATCTCTGCAGGGTGGTGGTGAAAAAGAGGAAGAGCTCCATTCGGGCCAGCGTTTCACCCAGACACACCCGTTTCCCTGCAAGGCGAAAGGGAGAAGAATCAGCAGGGAGGGAAGACATGGGTTTTGGGGTTAGAGGCCAGGTTTCGGTCAAGTCCAACGTCCTTGGGGCGTGAATAGAACAGCTGAAATCCATATGAATGGAGGGAGGGGAGTTTTCCTCTCTTATAGGACTAAAACCCTGTTGTTGTTCTTGTGGTTTTGGCAGATCTTTCTGTGTGAGTGTGTGTGTCGTCCAGTGAAACTTATGACGAGATCTAGGATGGCAAAATGAAGTATTTCTTCAGACTATGTCTGTAAAATGGGCTTATAGATTCATAGAATCGTAGAGCTGGAAGGGAACCAATTCTCAACCCCACCCCAACCCCAGACTTGTCCCTTACTTTGACCGACTAAAGTTGGCAGACCCACCTACAACCAATTACTTCCTTCCAGCAGATTTTGCGCATATATTTTTTATTAACGTCTCCCCATTCCTTTGCACATTTATTTATTATGGTGCGTGTTAGGGAGTAGGGTATGTGTAAACACTACCAACGACCAAGTAAAAGCCACAGTGCAGTGAAGGTTTGTTTTCTGTAGGAGACCCAGGTTCACTGTTAGTTTGTTGCCACTGTGCAGTTCTTGGAGTCACAAGACTCTGTTTACATTCCAGAGATTCCATACTGTTGGAAGTCTCACGGGAGACGGATGTGACATTACTGGTTTCCTGATCCTTTGTTGTTTGGTTGCTCTCTCCTCTCACAGAGAGAGAATATATTTCTTTTCTGTCTGCGTAGCTTAGTAATAAAACTCTTAGCATGTAGCTCATGCTATCTCAGCTCCTTCCCTGTGCTGGATACTCTGCGGAATGGGGAACGTGCTTGGAGCCTTATCAGAGGCTCAGGTCGTTAATTACATCAGAGAAGAGCAATTCCGGAAGAGCTGCTCGGTCGAACGCAAGTCCAACATCCACAACTTCAAAAAGTGAAGGAGGAGAGGATGGGAGAGGTTCTCATTTCGAAAATAAAAATTAAAAAAGTGTTTAAGACAGGCTTCCTCAACCTCAGCCCTCCAGATGTTTTTGGCCTACAACTCCCATGATCCCTACCTAGCAGAACCAGTGGTCAGGGATGATAGGAATTGTAGTCTCAAAACATCTGGAGGGCCAAGGTTGAGGAAGCCTGGTTTAAGAGGAGGCCTCGGTCCAGTATACCTGAAGGAGCATCTCCACCCCCATTTTTCTGCCCAGACACTGAGGTCCCGTGCCAAGGGCCTTCTGGCGGTTCCCTTGCTGCGAGAAGCCAAGTTACAGGGAACCAAACAGAGGGCCTTCTGGCGGTTCCCTTGCTGCGAGAAGCCAAGTTACAGGGAACCAAACAGAGGGCCTTCTCGGTAGTGGCACCCGCCCTGTGGAACGCCCTCCCAACAGATGTCAAAGAGGAAAACATCTACCAGACCATTAGAAGACATCTGAAGGCAACCCTGTTTAGGGAAGCTTTTAATGTTTAATAGATTATTGTATTTTAATATTCTGTTGGAAGCAGTCCAGAGTGGCTGGGGAAACCCAGCCAGATAGTCGGGGTATAAATAAATAAATTACTATTGTTGTTGTTGTTGTTGTTATCATCTACCTGAGGAGAATGGCATGAAAGCGTCGTTCTTCTTGAAGCGCCCATTCTCATCCAGGAAGTTCTCTGGGTTGAAAGCAAATGGGCTTTTAAACTTCTTGGGGTCGAACAGGACAGTGTGGAGCACAGGGTAGATTTCTGTCCCCTAGGAAAAAGAGGGAGAGAATATTGAGGTCAGAATTGCAAAGATTCAGGGAAAGTCGAGAGAGAGAAACTCTCCACCCCTTCTCTCAACTGGTGGATTGCCAGCCACATTCAGCCGCCGGCCAACTCCTCCCTGTGACATCTACAGACTGCCCTGCCTGAATGTGAAGGCACCACGTGGGTAGCTGACCCACAGAAATCTCATGCAATCTGGTCAAACGGTCAGTTGATCTACCGGTCCCCGTCCCCCCACTCTACAGAAGCATCACTGTGCGCATCCGTCTGGGGTCAGGGAGGCATTCCACCTCTGGCTGTAGTTCAGCTTAAGCCAAGAGGAGGTCCAGCCTTTCCGTTAGGCAGAGTGAGCCAGCTGCTTCAAGCGGCAGGTCTGGAGGGTGAGGACTAGAGGCCAGGTGTTGGAGGACAGATGTGTCCCCATCATAGCTGTCAACCGTCCCTTATTTGGCGGGAAACTCCCTTATCCCAGCGCCATGTCCCACTGCTGTCCCTTATTGATGATGTCCCTTAAATTTCCCGGGATTCAAAGGAAGCAGCTCCTCTCCCACCCTCCCTGCTGGCCAGGGAGGAGGGAGGCTCCAACTGTGTTGCTTGGCCGCGTTGCTCGCCCAATAAGGAGTGTAAGAACGACTGGGGGTGGAGCTTGCATGCCTTGTGCCGATCAAATCGGCCGCGTTGCCTGGGGACTCGTCTTTGCTCAGCGCTTCCCAGCGGAGAGGTGACAGTGGTTTTCCTTGCTGCATCCCCTTTGCCGGGTTGCTGCGCTGTGGGAAGCACCGCTTGAGGCTTCGTTTGGCTGCTGGCTGGGCTTTCTGCCTTTGGCTGAGAGGGGCTCAGAAGTTGAACCTAGCTGTTCTCTGAAAATACCTTATTTTGGCTGCTGATCCCTTATTTTTGAGGCTGCTGGTCCCTTATTTTCAAATCTGTAAGTTGACCGCTATGGTCCCCATGCACCCTGTAAACTAGCCGCAGCGTGAGACTTTACCAGCTGGGCCCTGGTCATCCTTTGAGGATTGGCTGTTGTGTTGTTGTTGTTTTTAAGTACTATGTTGGCAGCTTTTGCCAACCTGGTACCCTCTAGATGTTTTGAAATGCAACTCTGGTCAATCCCAGCCAGCATGGCCATGCGAGACACCTAGAGGGCACTAGGTTGGTGCAGGCTGCTTAGCGGATTGGCAAATCTTTAAGACTCTCCTGGAGGGCGTCCAGTCCTTTTCCTTTGCCAAATACCTGCCAATAACAGTAGCCAACATCACCTCATCCTGGCTCCAACAGGTTGATTCTGTGTCGGATGAAGACTCAACTGTTGCGGGCAGATGTTGGTGGCAAGGCACAAATCTGTGAATGTTGCTAATCTCTTTTAAACAACAACAACCCATTGTCTTGTGTCCCACACACCTTTTATCCCCTCTGCCCCACAACTGATACCTTCGGGATGATGTAGCCTCTGAATTCAGTGTCGCGCATCACAGAGTGGGCCACGTTCATGGGGATGAGGTCACTGACCCTCTGCACTTCGTGAATGACAGCGTCCACATAAGGCATCTGGCTCCGGTCTTCAATGTTTGGGGCACGGTTCTGGCCAATCACTTGGTCAATCTCCTGGTGCATTTTTGCTGTCCAATGCATTTAGATCAGAGAAGGGTCAGAAAATCAGAGTCGGAAGGGACCACAAGGGTCATCTAGCCCAACCCGCAGTAATGCAGGAATCTTTGGCCCAACATGGGGCTTGAATCCATGACCTCGAGTCTCGTAGTCCACTGCCTGAGCTATCCGTTTACCTCTGGATGCAAACGGGATCCGTTCCAGAGCCCCATCGTGTTTTGCTGCTTCCGCGAATGCGCGTGATGTCATTTGGAGCATCTGCGCATGCGTGAGCGGCGAAACCCGGAAGTAACGCGCTCCGCTCAACCTGAAGCACATCTAATTTACCCCAGCAAATTATTTGTCAAAATTACAAATACCCAAATATTTGTCATTTACCCTCGCTAGATTCAACATGCTGCCATCTGCCTTATTGCAGGGCAGATTCGAGGGTAAACCATACAATGGTACCTCAGGTTAAGTACTTAATTCATTCTGGAGGTCAGTACTTAACCTGAAACTGTTCTTAACCTGAAGCACCACTTTAGCTAATGGGGCCTCCTGCTGCTGCCGCGCCGCCGGAGCACAATTTCTGTTCTCATCCTGAAGCAAAGTTCTTAACCTGAAGCACTATTTCTGAGTTAGCGGAGTCTGTAACCTGAAGCGTATGTAACCTGAAGCGTATGTAACCCAAGGTACCACTGTACGTGGAACGAGTCTGCCCCTGCGACTTGATGGAGGTAGAAACTGTCTCTCATGTCTTGTTACGCTGCCGTTTCTACGGGGACACACGCTCAGTATTTATCACTCTTGTTATACAAAAATCTCCAAATGGGTCTGAACTTCAATGTCTAAACCTCCTGATAGAGGACAAGGACCTGGAGATCACGCTAAGGGTGGCCAAATTCTGTGCGACTGCCATAAAACTTAGGGAACAAGCTGTATTACCAAAATGATTAAGGTTTTAAATGACAATTTTAGGTTATATTTTAGTGATCAAGATTTAATACATATTTTTAACTGCCGCTATATCTGAATTGTCTCTGTTATACCCAATTCCAATTCAATGTATTCCTGTTGCGTTTTATGATTTTCCTGATATTGTAAGTGAGCCGGAACTGATCTGTGGCCGTAATAATAAAATTCAACTCAATTCAATAATTAATTCAACTCAGATGGAATTAAAAATCAATCCTTAAAAAAAAAACAACCCAAGTCTATTAAAATACAGGGAATAAAAACAGCATGTATAAAAAGCCCTGCTGGGTCAGGCCAGAAGCATATCTGCCTCCAGCAGTGAAAATACAGCATAGCCATCGTGATTAAGAGCCATGGTTTGTCTTATTCTCCATGGGTTGGTCTAGTCCTCTTTTAAACCTGTCCCAGTGGCCATCACAACATCTTGTGTCGGTGAGTTCCATAGTTCATCACTGTGTTATCTCCCAACTTTCAGCTTCACTGGATGGCTCTGTTGGGTTAGAACTGTTCCTACCCACTTTCTCCACACCAAGCCTAACTTTACACACCTCTGTCTTACCCCCCCTTACTTCCTCACTCCCCCCCCCAACAGGCTAGGTTGGGCTTTAATCAGCCTGGCGGCAGTGTGCTGGTTCCCTACCTTACCTTGCACTTCGGGGTGTTTCATCAGAAACAGAAACCCGTATCTCAGGGTGGAGCTGACGGTCTCCGTCCCAGCAAAGAACAAATTGAGTGTGGTGAGTTCTAGGTTCTTGGTGTTGAATTCGCTGGACGGGTTGCCTTTCTCCTGGAGACAAACAGGAAGCCAATGTCATCAGGATTCCACCAAGGGGGTGAGAAGAAGGGGGAGTTGGTTTCAGGGCTGCTGCCTCTGGTATAGTCCTTTTATGGAAGAAGGACGTCACTTGTCTGATGGGGGTGAAGAGAAACTAGGCAAGCTGGACACATGTCACCCCATCAGATCATTAATGATAATGGTGATAAATTTCTTATGCCCCACCCATCGGACTGGGTTGCCCCAGCCGCTCTGGGTGGCTTCCAGCAAAAATACAGGAAAACCAACAACAACCACTGAAAGCTTCTCAAACTAGGGCTGCCTCCAGATGTCTGTGAAAAATTATATAGCTGTTGAACTCTGACGTTTTCCAGGAGGGCTTTCCATGAGGTGGGTGTGACTATCAAAAAGGTCTTCTGTATGTTAGAATTCCTGCTCCGTGATTGCAGTCATGGGATTGTTGTCTATCACATGATGGTGGATGTTTTGACTCCAACGAGTGGGAAGTGAGGGAGACAGGATGTTTGTGTTCCTGTGTTCCGTGAAGTGGGACTGTTGTCCTTTGTTCTTTTCCTCTTTGCTGTCTGATGCTAGAGAGAGAGGGAGCCATGTTGCAGTGCTCCGTGTGAGTTTATATGTAAATAAAGTAGATTAGCCAAAATGCTGAGTTGCTGAGGTCTGGCACGCGAACTGGAGTTGCGGGCTTCATGGCCGCAACACGCGAGCGGTGGCTGGAACCCAGCCCCCGCGCAATTGGGGGGATTCCTGGCCGCTTCACCTCCTGGCCAGCCAAATCGGCTGGCTCTGGGGGCGTTGCCTGCCCTATATTAACCAGGACGTGGCCAGGGATCTCCCTCTTTGCTGCCTGCCAGCTGTTCCTGCTTTTCCCACCCTCCCGCCCTATAAGGTTTTTGACCTTGCTATGGACCTTGGTTGGTCGCTGTTGAGGGGCCTGGTAGGAATTTTTCCACTTGACAAATTGGCACCAGCCACTTGGTTTTCGCCTACCTCGTAGCAAATCATCACAACTTTCTTGGTATTGGCGGTTAAGCATTGGTATTGCTCTGTAGATGGAAGGGGGGGGTTACTCCATCACCTGCCCCGCATATTGAAGGGTAGTCCGATAAAGGATTCCAGGGGGCATGGCCCTGTTCGAAAGCCTAAGGAGGTGAGGGCCTAAGGCACGCCCCCTAGCGGTGACCCCAGGAGAGTTCCTAGTTGATGTGCATCAGCAGGACTCCCCCTGCTGGTGATTAACCCTTCCCGGACTTCTAGCGGACGGGCTGAAGCCGGATATAGTCAGTTAGGACCGATGCCTAAGCCAGTACCGCTCATCACCTGTAACCATCACCTGCACACTCTAGGTACACCAGTGTCTGAAATGGTGGCACACCTGATCATGAAGCATTTGCAAAGTGTATTATCAGCAAGATGTGCTAGCAAGCAGCAGAATCTGCAGAGCCCCTGTGGCAGTCCAGAGATTGCATCACTTTGTAAGTGATGCGCGACTTAGTGAGCCTTGTGTGAACCCTATAGCTTCCTGTGGAAATCCCACCTCATGTCATATGCCAACAGGGTACCTTTTCCATCTGGATGAGGAAGCAGTCAATGAAGTCACGAGGGGCATTGAGGTCAAGGGTCTCCTTGTTCTTCTTCACTCTCTTGGCAATGTAGGCTCTCATGTCTTCCAGAAGGTCATAGATCTTGGTGTGTGGCCCTGGAAAGTACTTCAGAAGGCTGGCATACATGTCATAGAACTGCAAGAAGAAAGAAAAGGCACCGGCAGCTGACCAGGAATGCCTCCTGAGGGTCAGGAGAGCTTCCTTGCAAGCCAAGGAGGCCCCACTAGATGATAAGTAGCTGTAATAAACTACGGCTGGCTTTCAGACCCTTGTCCAGCCTGGTGCCCTTCTGCTCTCCACATGAGCTTAGACTCCAAATCCCATCAGGCACAGAGCACAGCCCACAAGGCCAATGCTCAGGGATGATTAAGATGATGGGCGCTCCATTCCAACAATATCCATTGGGAAATGGATTCGTGCTCTGTCTGCTTTGAGAGCGGGTACCTGAGACCATGCGGTGCTCATCTCCCGGAAGCTGTCATTCATCATCTTCATCAGGGCCTGGAAATCCTTGTCTTCGTAGTCAAAGCGGTCGCCAAAGACGATGGAGCAGATAACGTTGGAGACGGCACGGCTGAGGGTGAAGGTGGGGTCGAAAGGCTTCTCTGCAATGCCACGACAGAGGAAAAGAAGGAAGACGCATTGTGCTGAAGGGGCCAAGATATCTTGGGAAGTGTGAGGAACTGTGGAACACCTGAAAAGTCCTCTCCCAAACTATTCTCAAAAGATCATCTGCAGTCGCTAACCAGAACTTAAGACACCTATTGCTGACCAGGCTACTAGAATGAAGACCTTCTCTGGCTATGGAGCAGCCTTCCCAGAAAGCTCGCTCAGTGCTATCATTATGGTCTCTCTTTTGTTGCATCTGGTGAACGCCTTTTTACTCACCCAGGCCTTTTAAACAATTTGTCCTTTGGCCCTGAGCCTCCCAACCATGTTTCATTGCATATTTGTTACAGAGAACTATTCCGAACTCTACTTTTATTGGTTAATAGTTTTATGCATGTTAGGGACGTGGGTGGTGCTGTGGGTTAAACCACAGAGCCTAGGACTTGCTGATCTGAAGGTCGGCAGTTCGAATCCCCATGACAGGGTGAGCTCCCATTGCTCGGACCCCTGACCCTTAGCTCCAGTCGTGGCCGACTCTGGGGTTGCAGTGCTCATATCGCTTTATTGGCCGATGGAGCCGGCGTACAGCTTCCAGGTCATGTGGCCAGCAGGACTAAGCCGCTTCTGATGAACCAGAGCAGCGCACGGAAACGCCGTTTACCTTTCCGCCGGAGTGGTACCTATTTATCTACTTGCACTTTGATGTGCTTTCGAACTGCTAGGTTGGCAGGAGCAGGGACCGAGCAACGGGAGCTCACCATGTCGCGGGGAATCGAACCGCCGACCTTCTGATCGGCAAGTCCTAGGCTCTGTAGTTTAACCCACAGCGCCACCCGCGTCCCCCTTTATCTCTCCTTATCCGTTATTTTGGGGGCAATGTATGTGCTCTTTCCTCCCTGCCCGTTATCCTTCTGGAGCCCAGAAATTGTCATTGCCTTTGGGACAAAAAGGCTTCCCTTCCCCAGCCTGTCTGGGCTCCGGAGCTCGTGTTTCTGCCCAGCCTGGTGGGGCTGCTGACCTCCTCCTCCCTGCCCTTCACTTGGCCTACTCACGGTTGGTCTTATGAAATTCCTCCAGCAGGAACTGAGCTTCCTCTCGGATCCGATCCTCAATTGTTTTTTTCCCCATGCCAAAATTCCTCAAGACGGTGAGGGAGAAGCGTCGCAGCTGCTTCCAGCGCTCTCCCTCAGAAAACACCACCCCTGCAGGTATGGGGAGGAGAAAGGGGAGAGGGATTGAATAGCAGCCAGGAAACAGCAGACACAAGACTCCTGTGTTGCAAGTTAGACCACCCTGGGTTCCTCCTCCTCACCATAACCATCAAAGGTCCTTTGCAGCGTGGGGTTGGTTTTCCTTCCGCTAAATTCTTCTGCCTTGTCTATCAGGGCCTCCTTCACAGCTTCATGTCCACAGAGGACCACAATCGGGCGATTTCCAAAGTAGACGGTGAACACTGGGCCGTATTTGTCGCGCAGCTGCACAGGAGAAAGGCCAAAGGCTACTTTTTAAAATTTAAAAAACAGAACAGTCTTTAATCTCCTGCTTCTTTTTCTTACAATTCTTTGGCACTCTTACAAAAGCCGACAGCATAAATGCTGGAAACAGGCTGGGCCTTGGTCTGATCCAACAGGGCGGTTTGAACATTCATCTCTGTGTTAAAATATGTTCACTGAATTCCCTCAGACTCTTATTTTGTGGGAAGGAGAGATATGCCAGGCAGGAGGCTTTCGGCACATGCTCAGAGGGCCTCTACCTGAGACCAAAATGCACTTTATCAAGGAAGGGGAGAAAATGCATGAAAGCAAGTTTCCATTCCTGTTTTGATAAAATTTTGAGACTGGTATGTCTCACACAGACTGGCTCTGCAAGTGTCAAGATGCTCATGGGACAGTTCTGCAAGGTTAAATGTCATTTCTGACTAAACCCTCTTGTGGTGTGTGGACAGAATTAGTTTTAATGTTGTCTTTTGAAATGGCTCTGACCCAGAAGGCTCTAAAACGTGACTCTAGGCTGAAAATGCAATTCTAGGCTTCATCCACAGAAGTTTAGCCTCCAGATCAAGGGAAGTCATGATACTGCTTTATTCCACCTTGTTCAGAGCCCACCTGGAGTCCTATGTCCAGTTTGGGGCACCACAGTTTAAGAAGGATCTTGACAAGCCGGAAGGCGTGCAGAGGAGGGCAACTAAGATGATCAAGAGTCTGGAAGACAAGACTTATTTATGAGGAATGGTTGAGGGGCACGTTTAGCCTGGAGAAAAGAGCACCAGGAGATGAGATGATAGCTTTCTTCAGACACAGCTATCACATGGAAGATGCAACAAGCTTGTTTCTGCTGCTCTTGGAGGGCTAGGGTTTGGACTGATTGATTCAGACTGCAAGAAAGGATATTCCAACTCACAATTGCGTGCCCAGGTGGAGACCCCCCGACTCCCAAGAGACCACCAGAAGGAATGAAAACTCATGACAACGTGTTATGGGATTCAAATTGGCCACAACTTTATCAACCCTTTCAGATGTAGGAAAACCTTAGCTTAGGCATTGGGCGTGTACCCCTCCCAGTCCCCTGGTCACTGGACTGAGGCACATCGGGGTTAATCAGATCCAGGTAGTGGACACCGCAAGACGTCTGTTCGTGCAGACAGCCCCTTTTCTGCACAACGCAGAGGAGTTCACTGACAACCTTTCAGCGTATGTCCAGTGACTCCCTTTTAAAAAAAAAAAAGCCTTTAGTGGGGAACCCTAGAATTACTGCCATGGGGGGGTGAGTCACCACTTCACCCCCCCTCCCATTTAGGGAAGATAGACGAAAGGATTCTGCCCAAGGTATAAAACTGCCAAAGTTGTGACAATTGCTATGGGGAAGGCGAAATCTGCCAATGCTGGAAAAATTCCTTCCCTGTCCTTTAACAGCAACCATCATAAGACCATAGCAATGCCTGCTGACCTGGAAGGAAAATGGTTAACCTACAATCAATCCATTAGACAAAGGGAGGGTTTGGGTAGGTGAAGCTCCGGAGCCAACTGCATGCTTACTATTGGCTCCGCCCCCCTTATATTTGTTGGAAACACGCCCAGGAAGGCCACCAACTTCCCAAAACTCAGGGGTATCTCTCCGGTGATCCTCCCTAGCCGTAAATCTCCCTCAGTCCAGAGAGACCAGTGATAAGCGACCCCTGCTTCCTGAGAGGAGCACACTTGTCTTCTGGCATATCATAGCAGAAGAAATAGTCAATCGTAGTTCTAAAACTGCTTTATTTACAGTCATATATACACAGAATGCCTGTTGTCTTTGTCCATGGTGTTTTCTTGGCAGGGATACTGGACTGGCGTGCCGGTTCCTGCTCCAGGTGGATCATGTTTGGTCAAAACTCTCCACTATGACCTCTCCATCTTGGGTGACCCTGCACGGCATAGCTCATAGCTTCTCTGAGTTATTCAAGCCCCTTCGCCATGGCAAGGCAGTGATCCATGAAGGTGTGTGTAGGTAAAGCTATGGTTTTCCCAGTAGTGATGTATGGAAGTGAGAGCTGGACCATAAAGAAGGCTGATCGCTGAAGAATTGATGGTTTTGAATTCTGGTGCTGGAGGAGACTCTTGAGAGCCCCATGGACTGCAAGAAGATCAAACCTCTCCATTCTGAAGGAAATCAGCCCTGAGTGCTCACTAGAAGGACAGATCCTGAAGCTGAGGCCACCTCATAAGAAGAGAAGACTCTGGAAAAGACCCTGATATTGGGAAAGATGGAGGGCACAAGGAGAAGGGGACGACAGAGGACGAGATGGTTGGACAGTATTCTCGAAGCTACCAACATGAGTTTGACCAAACTGCGGGAGGCAATGGAAGACAGGAGTGCCTGGCATGCTCTGGTCCAGGGGGTCACGAAGAGGCGGACACGACTAAACAACTAAACAACAATACAGTGGTATTGTCCCTTTCTATAATTCTATGAGACCTGGCTCAGAGTCCCACTTCAGGGTTTCATCAGCCAGATGAGCATTCTCACCCATATAGAGCCAAACTCCATATCAGGTGGGAGAATGAATCATCCAGCACTTTTATTTTTTAAAAAGCAGGTGCTGGCAGGGAGGGCAAATTTGATTAAAGCAGGGGCTGGCATTCCCAGGCACTTAATCCTTTTTTCGTGGACCATTTTGCTGCTCAAAATCCTCCCCACAGCGTGACGAACTGTTTCAAAAGGACTGGAACAAATTTATATTTTACATGAAAGAAAATTGTAAACATTTGAAAACGTTTGTAGGCTTGAATTGAAATGTTTTGTAATGTAAATATAAGGAACTGAGTTACCGATAACAAGGTGAAATACTGGAATAAGATCGAAGGTAAATAAGTGATAATAGAAATGAGAAGAATATAGAAAGATGTGTGGATGTCAGAAAAAGGGAGAGAAGGAGGTTGATGCTCTTATAATGTATTAAGCTATAGAATTATGTAACAAAATGTGAATATGATAAAAGTGGAAAATTCGATAAATATTACTTGAGGGGGGGGGGACAAAATCCTCCCAGCCGCCTGATCCATTTCTCTTTGCAGGGGAAAATAAACCACAAGACCTCCAACAAGTGGAGTTATAGCTGCTGTGAGGATCCTGCTGTTGAACAAAAAAAGTAGGAGTACAAATATTTAAATAAATGAAGACATTTATGAAATATGATGCCAGCAACACCTGAACAAAAAGCCTCATTATGTTGACACACCAGTATTTCATCACCAAGGGGAAAATAGCAATTGAAGGGGGGGGGGGTATTGCTTAACAATTTCCACTGTAATGCGCTTTTGTTTCTCAAAGGCAAATGGTTAAAGCCAAGCTCAACCCGTCTCCTACTCTATCTCCCAACCTCAATTCCAACCCACCTCAACCAACCCTCTCAACTCTCCTGTCTCTCTTTAAATCCTCTCCTTTTAAACGCTCCCTCCTGGAACCACGGCCAATCAGAGGCTAGTGTTTATTAACCATTTGCTGGCAGGGAAAGAAAGAAACACTTGTTGATCCAACCGGTCCAGCAAAACCCAACCTTTTCGTCACACATGGTTTTGAGTCCCGTGTTGGGCAAAAGATCCCTGCGTTGCCAGGGGTTGGACTGGATGTCCCTGGTGGTCCCCCTTCCAACTTTACAATTCTAGGATTCTATCCAAATTTAGAGTCTCCAAAATGCTGCCTGTTGTTGTTTAGTTGTTTAGTCGTGTCTGACTCTTCGTGACCCCATGGACCAGAGCACGCCAGGCCCTCCTGTCTTCCACTGCCTCCCGCAGTTTGGTCAAACTCATGCTGGTAGCTTCGAGAACACTGTCCCACCATCTCGTCCTCTGTCGTCCCCTTCTCCTTGTGCCCTCCATCTTTCCCAACAGCAGGGTCTTTCCCAGGGAGTCTTCTCTTCTCATGAGGTGGCCAAAGTCTTGGAGCCTCAGCTTCAGGATCTGTCCTTCCAGTGAGCACTCAGGGCTGATTTCCTTCAGAATGGATGCGTTTGATCTTCTTGCAGTCCATGGGACTCTCAAGAGTCTCCTCCAGCACCAGAATTCAAAAGCATCCATTCTTCGGTGATCAGCCTTCTTTATGGTCCAACTCTCACTTCCATACATATCACTACTGGGAAAACCAGAGCTTGAACTATACGGACCTTATAAGGTAAAGGTAAAGGTACCCCTGCCCGTTCGGGCCAGTCTTGCCAGACTCTAGGGTTGTGCACTCATCTCACTCTATAGGCCAGGAGTCAGCGCTGTCCGCAGACACTTCCGGGTCACGTGGCCAGCGTGACAAGCTGCATCTGGCGAGCCAGCGCAGCACACGGAAATGCCGTTTACCTTCCCGCTGGTAAGCGGTCCCTATTTATCTACTTGCACCCGGGAGTGCTTTCGAACTGCTAGGTTGGCAGGCGCTGGGACCGAACGACGGGAGCGCACCCCGCCGCGGGGATTCAAACCGCCGACCATGCGATCGGCAAGTCCTAGGTGCTGAGGTTTTACCCACAGCGCCACCCGCATCCCCATACGGACCTTATAGTTATAGTTAAATGCTGCCTACCAGAATGCAAAACAGGTTGGAAAGTTTAAAAAGAAGGGGCGGGTTGTGAAAGATGTAGGATTGCTCTTGAGTTGTTTAAAAAAAAAGAAAAAATGCTTTCGGAAATTAGCAAGAATCATGCTTTGGTTGCTGAGTGCTGAAAGTGCACCTCAATATTTGGTCCTCACAACAACCTTGCAAAGGTAGGCAAGTGGATTTACTACTGTTACTTCTACTCGCAGTAACGCTCTTTTGGCACCTCCACTTTCCCCAGGAAAACCTGCTCTTTAATGCTGAATCGGAACAAACAGCAATTTAGGTTTTTTGAGGATTGCAGTTTGATCGATTCCGTAGTAAAGAGCGGGCTTTCATGGGGAAAGCACAGGGCAAAATAGGGAAAGTGTTCAAACAGGGAGCTTTCAAACACAGACCTGTGCCAAGAAAGGGCAGCACAAAGGTAAGGATGGGTGAGTCCTAACAGGGTTTTTTTGTGTTATTTAACCAAGCTGGCATCAGGCAAATGGGTGAACATATGGATCCAAATAAAACAGAAGCAAAAGATTACCAAGTGTGTCAACTCTCCTTTTTTAAAATTAAAATTTAATGCAGTCTCTGCAAAAAACAAACAAACATGGCATTGATGTTATAGTGTCATTTTACACCATCTTAGAACATTAATGGGTCATTGTAGGCTGTCCACAGACCTGTTTGGAAACGGGTGGGAGAAATTTGCTCTCTACTTCCCTTGTGTATGAAAAGAAGGGGAGGCAGGTTTCATCACAGGTGTCTCTCTTTATAAAAGCTTTTGGACAGACAGGGCAACCGTCATCTAATCTACCCAACTAGAGGCAGGCAGGCAGGGCTACAAGGAGAGAGATGGAGGAAGGTGTTTTGGTGAGAGGCAGAGAGACAGGAATATCCAGAAAGCCACAAAGAGGACACAGAGATGCTTAGTTGGGGAAGCACTGTATTTTGAGCATATTCCTGTGCAAGAGAAAGGGTGGAGATGGAAGAGGAGAGAGATGGAGGCAAACTGAAGCCTCCGTGCATCGCAATTATTTGAATTTCCCTTTGACTCCTGGGTGCTGCTCTTGCAGTTCTGTTCCTAGAAGGGCTAGAGGAGAAATCTGGTTCCGCTTTCATCGGAAGGCTAATCTACCAACCTTTCACTTTCCCAAACCATGCACAAACTGAAGCACACGGATCCAGGTTCTGCAACACAGATCTCCAGCCAGACAATGACAAATGAAGACACCACAGGAAACCGTGCATGCAAATGGAAATATTCAGGGAAATCACTTGGAAAAATGTGCACATTAGTCAAAAGGGCATGCAAGGGGGAATGTGTTTATAAGGAGACATTTGCACTAAAACGCTGGTAAATTTCCATGAAGATTTCTTTTTTTTTAAAAAAAAAAGTTCTCAAATTTCTCCAGAAATACTGAGAACTGAATTTAAGGTTGGAAAACTGAGAAGCAGAGAGCCAAAATTGACTGCACCTTCTGCCCCTGGTTCCCCGAGGCAGTCAACTCACCCTGAGGAGGGATTTCAAAGTTTCTGATGACTTGATCTGCAGGAAATTTCCAATCACCGGGAGCGGCATGGGTCCAGGGGGCAGCTTCCCATGGCGCGATATGCTCCTCACTGCTGCCGAAATGAGGAGCCAAGTCAAGCAGATGACAAGAAGGAGAGTTACAGTGCTGGCCAGGTCCATGATGTGGATCACTACCAGTCTGTCGCAGTGCAGACAACTGTCCCATTTTGACAGGGTTCTAGATATTGAAACAAGGCCGGATTTGGCCCCACCTTCTGCATTATGTAACTGCACAAGGCCAACCTGTTGAGAGCTTTAATCCCAATAAACCTATGCCAAAAGTTAATCATCTATTTCCTGGTTATCAGGATTGTGAATATTTGTTCCAGGAGCACGAGAGTTTGTGTGCACATTCTTCGTGATGTGGGTAAACAATTTCCATGCCAATCAACTTTAAACTTTTTAATCTAGTGGTTTCTAGTCAATAGTCACGTTGTCCGCATTTGGACTTTCCTGATAATTGCGTATTGATTCCAAAGTTGTTATTAAATTTTATTTTTTGAGGATGATTGCAAGACTAAAAGCCTCCTTTGAGTGGAGGGGCTGGAAGGAAGAAGGATTGGAGAGAGGCCTGGCTGGAGTAGAGAGGGAAGCAGCCAGAATCTGAGGAAGGTTGGTCATGGTTAATCTATTCTATGTTACAGCTAAATAAACATTTGTTTTCAGCTTGCAGTTTCCAGCTTTCTTCACTAATACAAGGAACAACACAGGGGTATCAAAAATGTGGCCAGCTAACTAAAGCACAGCCTACAACAGCTGGACTATACTAGGAACATCTATAAGCTACCGCTGTGGAGCAGAGCGATTAGGTCTAGTGAAAGAGGTCCCACCACCTGCAGAACTTGGCATAGACTTTTTGTTACATGATGACTGAGAGCGTGTGTTAGGGCGACTGCCTGTATCGCTGCCCAGCTGCGCACTACTCAGACCGGAGGCAGATGTACCCGGTTGCTCCAAAATGCTAGGTGGAGTGTCTGGAATACAATCCTGCCTCCCAACCATTGAAGCATTCAATAAATCTGGGAAGGTCAAGCCAAAAAGGCGTCGGGAATGCTGGGATTATAACAGAGGGACGTGTTTGCGACCAAGCTGTAAGTACCTGCATGGGTGTGAGAAATGCCTGGGCAACCATCCGGCCACAACTTGCTTCAAAGGTAAGCAGCCCTTTCGGGGCAGAAGGGGGCACTTCCACCAGGGTAACCGTAGTGCCCCCAGTCCCTCCCAGGGTGCGGCTGGAAACTGGTATTAATACTAACCTCGGTCTGGCCCTCTTACCAATTAAACTTCAGCCATTGAAAGTCCTCCTTGATTTATATCTAAACAGGAAAGCCACCAGATATCTGTGGGATGGGTTTCCCCTCGGCTTTAGAATCCCTGTGTCATTCACACCCAGCTCCGGTAACCCCCCCAATCAGAAGTCAGTAAAGGACATGCCAGAAATTGCAAAAAGGAAAAATATTTAAGGAAATTGCTGCTGGGAGGGTAGCTGGCCCCTTCATGGAGCCTCCTTTTGAGGGTTCACACATTTCGCCATTAGGTATTGTCCCCAAGAAGGCCCCGGGCGAATTCTGCAGGATTCACAACCTGTCCTACCCTAGGGGGACATCAGTTAATGATGCAACACCTCAGGAACTCTGTTCTGTGAAGTACGCCTCCTGCGATCAAGCGGTAAAGCTTATTTGGGGATTTGGGAGGGGAGCCCTACTAGCGAAGTGTGACATAGAGTCAGCCTTTCGTCTCCTCCCAGTTCATCCGGAAGACTTCCATTGGCTAGGTTTTAAATTCTAGGGGGGTATTTCATAAAGTCATGCCCATGGGTTGCTCAGTAGCCTGCGCAGCCTTTGAGACCTTTAGCACATTCCTGGATTGGGCCCTTCGCTTTAGAACAGGTGCCAAAGGGGTGAGGCATTATTTGGATGACTTTCTTCTTGTGGCAAGTAACCCGCCCGACTGCATAGCGTCGCTACAAGCATTTACATCCTTGGCCGGGGAGCTTGGTGTCCCTTTGGCGAATGATAAAACTGAGGCTCCAGTCACAACCAGGACCTATTTGGGCATAGAGCTTGATACAATCGCACAAGCATCCCGCCTACCCAAAGAAATGTTGTTGTTGTTGTTTAGCCGTGTCTGACTCTTCGTGACCCCCTGGATCAGAGCACGCCGGGCACTCCTGTCTTCCGCTGCCTCCCGCAGTTTGGTCAGACTCATGCTGTTAGCTTCGAGAACACTGTCCCACCATCTCGTCCTCTGTCGTCCCCTTCTCCTTGCGCCCTCCATCTTTCCCAACATCAGGGTCTTTTCCAGGGAGTCTTCTCTTCTCCTGAGGTGGCCAAAGTCTTGGAGCCTCAGCTTCAGGATCTGTCCTTCCAGTGAGCACTCAGGGCTGATTTCCTTCAGAATGGGGAGGTTTGATCTTCTTGCCGTCCATGGGACTCTCAAGAGTCTCCTCCAGCACCAGAATTCAAAAGCATCAATTCTTCGGCGATCAGCCTTCTTTATGGTCCAGCTCTCACTTCCATACATCACTACTGGGAAAACCATGGCTTTAACTATACGGACCTTTGTTGGCAAGGTGATGTCTCTGCTTCTTAAGATGCTGTCTAGGTTTGTCATTGCTTTTCTCCCAAGAAGCAGGCGTCTATTAATTTTGTGGCTGCTGTCACCATCTGCAGTGATCATGGAGCCCAAGAAAGTAAAATCTCTCACTGCCTCCATTTCTTTCTCTTCTATTTGCCAGGAGGTGATGGGCCCAGTGGCCATAATCTTCGTTTTTTTGATGTTGAGCTTCAGACCATATTTTGCGCTCTCCTCTTTCACCCTCATTAAAAGGTTCTTTAATTCCTCCTCACTTTCTGCCATCAAGGTTGTGTCATCTGCATATCTGAGGTTGTTGATATTCCTAATCTTAGTTCCTAACAACTCCAAACTGATTATTCCAACTATCTATCTGACTCAACCTAACAATTCCTCTCACTCTCTCACAATACAACTCGACCAACCCACTGCCTATTCCACCTTCTTCCTTCTCCAACACCCAAGCCTCCACTCCCAACTGGCAAACCTCAACTCCCAACTCCCAAACCTCAACTGTCTTTCAAAACCTCCCACTCTATCTTTTACTCCCCCCTTGCATTCTCACTGGCCAATCACATCACACCCATTTTAACCCTTTCCTTGACCCATCCTAGGAGGCAAACGCCACAGGGACACGCAATTTAAAATACAGGTTTAAATGCCACTTAAATGCAGCCTCATTTTAATAGTAGCCCATAGATCAAAACCATAAGGGGAGGGAAACATAAGGGTCAGACTGAGTCCAAACCAAAGGCCAGGCGGAACAGCTCTGTCTTGCAGGCCCTGCAGAAAGATGTCAAGTCCCGCAGGGCCCTAGTCTCCTGTGACAGAGCGTTCCACCAGATCGGGGCCACGGCTGAAAAAGCCCTGGCTCTGGTTGAGGCCAGCCTAACATCCCTGTGGCCCGGGATCTCCAAGATGTTTTTATCTGAAGACCGTAAGGTCATCTGTGCGACATACCAGGAGAGGCGGTCCTGTAGGTACGGGGGTCCTAGGCCGCATCTGTGGACGCCTTTGCAGAGCCACAGTCCCGGGGTTTGAATGTGGCCCTCGAGACCTCTCTATGTGGCCCCCAGGACCCTTCCCAAGACACAGCCCTCATTGTTCCCAATTTCCTTGGGTGGAATAATATATGCTTGAGTTCTGGCAATGGAGGGAGGAGAGAGACAGGTGTTTGTGAATCTGCATAGGAGAGCCATAGCTCAGCAGTCGGGTGTCTAAGTTGAATAGGATCCAAAATGCAGCAGTCTGATTGGTCCTAGTGTAGCACCCTGCTTGTGGTTAACGCTTAGCTGGAATGAAATATTCAATGCAGCAATAGAGAAATTAAAATAATAATTTATTTGTCAGACAAATAAATGAGAGACACAGTGGTATATGGTTACCAAAGCTCTGCCCACTCCAGCCCTGATGGTCAGCACTTATATTTCCTTAGCCCAGCCCCCTTGCTCCTCCTTTGGCTGCCTCTGTCCAATCAGCCTGGTTGAAATTCCTATTGGCTGTTTGCTAGAACCAATCATAAAAGATACACCCATTTCCTATTACCTTTTATGGGAGACAAAGCTATATTTCCTTCTATCTATAAATGGCAAACAAGTAGCCATATATCTTACATTTGCCTCAACAAGGCACCTTAATTACCAGATCACCTTTTGCCCTTCTTGCCCTATTGCCCTCCAAAACAGATGGTTAAAACAGATGCTCATTCTGTCTTAAACAGAGATCAGAAATCTTGGGTTCACATTCTCACACACCATCAATGAAATAAGAATCTAACATAAGAATCTAACATTTCTTACTTTCTAAATCCTTTGCATAATTACATTTAAGCCAATATATTTCATACATAACATATATAGATTTTTAGAAGCAAAGGCCTTTTCAAAGTAAAAAGGAACTTAGCAAAAACACTTTCCAAAAGCAACCCCCCTTTCAAGCCAGCTGCTGTTTCTATTAGCTCTTGCCCTTTAACCTTAGGAAAATGTGGCTAAAGTCTCTAATGAGAGGCACATGGTATTATTTTCTGTTAAACAATAAATCCTACTATTTACTAACTCTTAATTAGTGCTTTTGCAGCTTGATTGTATTCTGTAGGGTCAGTAACCTAGTAACCTTTGCTCCCAGCCTGTAATTCCCTTTTTACAACTTTGAGAATTTTGGCTCCTGCTATAAATAAATCAGGGGGGCCTTTGTCCAGGAGGATAAACATCTGCCAAAGTCTTTCAGCCAGCTGGTCTTCTGCCTGGCATAAAAACACACAAGCATCTGCAAATATATATTTTTTAAAGCTCATTTTAAAATACAAGTCTTGATCAGATGCCTCACTAGAATAGGATCCAGAATGCAGCAGTCTAATTGGTCCGCAGGAGCCACCCAATCCAACTCCAGGTGGAAGTGAATCCGCAACCTGATTGGCCTACAGGAGAACCACTGAATTAGCCAATCACATGCGGCCCATTGTGTAAATAATGCATATAAAGCAGACATTCTGGGGGAACTTCCATTCCTCCTCACCACTTTGAGCTGAATAAAGAACATGAAATCCACTCTTGACTCCGAGTATATTTCAGTTATCCCGGAGGGAATGTGGACCTCAAGGTGATTTTAGAAATCCAAGGTCCAGCGCCCACCAGGACCCACCTTCAGCCTCTTGCAAATGGCAGCCGTACAAGCCTGCAGGTCGTCCCAGCGCTGGTTGACCTCTTGCACTGTGGGCTGGAGCTTTGGGCTGATGGCCCTGCTCCTCACCAGATGATGGTATCACCTGTTGAAGGATTCCAGAGGAAGCAGCTCATCTGACACTTGTCTTTGTAGCACCGGAAAAGGAGCCATGCAAAATGCCAGTGGGGATGTTGCAGGAATATCCGCCCTCCCTTCCCCACAGGTGGGCGGGGTTTGCGGCACCGAGCGAGGCTCACCTGGGCGGGTGCCACCCACCTGCTTGACATAGCTGTCAACTGTCCCTTATTTGGCGGGAAACTCCCTTATCCCAGCGCCGTGTCCCACTGCTGTCCCTTATTGATGATGTCCCTTAAATTTCCCGGGTTTCAAAGGAAGCAGCTCCTCTCCCTCCCTCCCTGCCAGCCAGGGAGGAGGGAGGCTCCAGCTGTGTTGCTTGGCTACGTTGCTCACCCAATAAGGAGTCTAAGAACGACTGGGGGGTGGAGCTTGCATGCCTTGTGCTGATCAAATTGGCCGCGTTGCCTGGGGACTCGCCTTTGCTCAGCGCTTCCCAGCGGAGAGGTGAGGGTGGTTTTCCTTGAGGCTTCATTTGGCTCCTGGCTGGGTTTTCTGCCTTTGGCTCAGAGGGGCTCAGAAGTTGAACATACCTGTGCTGAGTGCTCAGATCAGAATCTGATGGATACGTCATTGACGGCCCACTCACCCTTGCTGGCGAAAAGGTCTGTCTGCAGCGGGGGCACATGGTGGCGGAAAAGGAAAGGAGATCTCTTGGGGGGGGGGCTTTTGAATTTGTTTTGGAGTCTCCTTCGATTGACTTATGGGGGAAAAGAAAGGAGCTGGTTGACTAAAATGGTGGGTGAGTGGCGATCTCGTGGTGAGGGGGGGGAGGCTGTGTGTGTGTGTGTGTGGCTAGTTAATGCAAGCTGAGGGGTTTTTTGAATGCTGGACGCCATTTTGTTGCATGTGCTGATGCAAACTTTGCAGTGCAAAGCCAGGCCAGGGAGCCATCTTAAGTTGAGGCTGCATAGGCCTTGTGGTGCATGTGATTCAGATTCTATTCAGTTGAACCTCTGGTTACAAAGTTGGTTGGACAGTGTTCTCGAAGCTACCAGCATGAGTTTGACCAGACTGCAGGAGGACAGGAAGACTGGAGTGCCTGGAACAGGTGAGGCTGCAGGTCCCTTATTTTCAAATCTGTAAGTTGACAGCTATGCTGCTTGAACTGGCCTTTGACCCGCTCTCGGCCAGGGAGGACAATGGACGGCCGGCCGGGGGCGGCCAAAAAGAAAAGGCTGACTCCTGGGCTCAAGCCCCTTTTGCAGTTCTTCCTTCTTTGGGACAGGCCTGGCGGCTGTCCAAAAACAAACAGGGGGGAATGAAGGGACAGGATACCCAAATCCTGCCTGTGAAATCACCCCAGACTTCAATAATCACATCAGGCCTCAAAACTGTCCAAAACTCCTTTTGTCTTCTAAAAATCCAAAACAGCTTTTCTCTGCTCTCCTCTGCTCTATCACAAGATGCTGTGCACAGGCAAAATGTTACTTTTAAAGGCTAATGAATAGGCTCTGTTCATAGCAGGCCTGAGAAACTGAATCTTATCTCATTCTAGTTGCAACATCTCTGGACATGCTGAACCACTCTCATTCCCCTTTTCCTGGGAAGGGCGCCAAGAGTCCAAGAGTCCCAAGACAGCTTTCTGTTCATGCTCAGAGGAACTCATGGGGCAGGACTCTGGAAGGAGGAGAAAGGAGGAGGGAACTGGAAAGGGGTATATATGCTTGTGCACATGATTGTGAACTTGTGCATGCTTTTTGTGAACTATCACACTTGCTCCTTCTACCAGTTCATGGATGGTAGAAATAAAAGCCTTTTCTCCGAAACTATTCCTTGAGTGTCTGTTGACTCCCACTTCCCTTTCCCAGGTGCAATATTTTTCCCACCCGAGGGCAAAGCCTCATAAGGCTACACTTCCAGGGTCAGGATCAGGAGCGTGTCCAGGCGGCTGGACTGAGGTAAGTAACTGGCCTTCTTTCCTTTTGCCGGGGGGTTTGCCCCTCCACCAGGCTAAGCCGCATTTTAGCGTGCTTGGTTAGGCACGTTGCGGCCTTTTTGGAGCTTTTCCCCGGCAGTGGGGGGGGGGGAGCCGGCTCATCCACTGGCAGCTGCTTGCCCAGGGCGCTGCCAGCCTGAGTGGGCATCCTGGCCCCTGAGTAGGCCACTAGGTCGGCCTACCAGCTTTTTGTGATGGCCAGCGGTGGTGTGGGCCCCAGCTGGGCAGCAGCCGCGGGCTGCTTGTGTTGTAAACAAAAATTGCCCTTTTTAATAATAATAATAATAATAATAAATTTTATTTATATCCCGCCCTCCCCAGCCGAAGCTGGGCTCAGGGCGGCTAACAACAATCAAAATAATCCAACATTCTAAAAACATTCATTATAAAATTAATTAAAATCAAATTAAAATCAAATTGATGGCAACCATTAAGCAAAATTCTGTGCAGATTGCCAGAGGAGGAGGTCAGGCTGCACCCTGACCAAAGGCCTGGTGGAACAGCTCCGTCTTGCAGGCCCTGCGGAAAGATGTCAGGTCCCGCAGGGCCCTAGTCTCTTGTGAGACTCTTGTGAGCGTTCCACCAGATTGGAGCCGCGGCCGAGAAAGCCCTGGCTCTAGTTGAGGCCAGCCTAACCCTAACCTCTCTGTGGCTTGGGATCTTCAGGACACTTTTATTTGCAGACTGTAAATTTCTCTGTGGGACATACCAGGAGAGGCGGTCCCGTAGGTACGAGGGTCCTAGGCCGTATAGGGCTTTAAAGGTTAAAACCAGCACCTTAAACCTGATCCTGTACTCCACCGGGAGCCAGTGCAGCTGGTATATCCCTTATGGGGTATCCAAGAGCCCATATAGAGTCCTTACATAGGTTCCCTATTGGTAGGAGAGAATAACAGAGGCCAAGCAGAGAATATTGAGAAGCAAAGCAGCTAGTAAGCTTGATCTTTATTGATCTGTTGCAACAGGGTGCCCCCTTCACATGCAGGAAAGGACCCAGAACAAAGGTGTGCAAGGCCTTATAAAGACTTTTGAAATTCCCACCCTGTAGATCAAGACCACCCCCAGAAACATCATACATACATCACAGAAAATTAAATGTTGTTTTTCTCCTGTCCTTGTTTATCTCCTGTCTGGCAGGTTACTTGCTTGGATTGCCTGGGGAGCCTGGCCAGTCTTTTGTAATGATAAATACTTAGTTCCTGGGCCAGGTCACAGGCTCACACCCTATTCAAACACAGACATACCCTTAAGACAGGATTTGTGAAGGAAAAGACAATGGGGAGGCTTTTCCATTTTGACCTTGCAGAGAAAAGATTTGGTCAGTTTAGGAATCAAAATGGTTCCAGGTTGGCCTTCCTGTGCTGATCTATGTATGTGCTTGGTTGGTACACTTATGAACATTGCCATATATCTAAGACCATAAAATTCCTATTACAAGCTTGCATTTGGGGGGGCATCGCTCCCCACCGCCACCTGCCCGGTGCTCCTTCCGACCCAGCTGGGTGGCGCGGTGCTCCAGCAAAGCCGCGGCCTGCTTGCTTTTACAGCAGGTGGGGGGGGGGCACCAGGAGGGCGGCACAGGACCGACTAGGCCGCAAAACGCCCCCCCCAAAGGTGCAGAACGCAAAACAAATGTATCTGTGTACTGGCTCACTAGGGAAACTTCAGAAATTCCTGAGTGGTAATTCCTGGCATCCTGATACCTGAGTGCCAGACAGGTAGCCATTCCAGAAATAACAAACCCAGATGAAGACAAAAGGGTGGGATTAACTTGGCTGGGAAACAGGGAAATGTAAATATCTCTTTTGCTTCACTTGATGGGTGTTGGTGGAGGGCAAGGGGAACCATGGGGCAGGGTCCAGGATGCTCAGATTCCTGCCACCAGACCTCCCCTTTCATGATGTAACCATGATGTATGAGTGATGTAGTTTGGGGGGGTGTAACATGGGGATTAGCAGCTAATTAAAGTTTGGGGGCTCTTTTGTTGGGGCTTCCATCTTGTTCCACCTGGTGGCAGGTGGGAGACCTGTCGCGACAGTCTTCAATCAAGACCAAGCCTACTGGCTGCTGCTTTGCTCTGGTATTCCTGGCTGGTGACCTTGTTTTTTGTCCAAGGGAGCCCTCAGATTTCTCCGTTAACAGGGAGCATTGACACTAGAGCAGGCAAAATTATTTGCCCCCACCTCCCTTACAAAGTGGTCCAAGGCTGCTTGCAAACAAATGGGTGAATAAAATGTTATTAATGTAAGTTTACCAGGTGTCCCTGTTTCCTGGGGACAGTCCCCAGATTTTGGAATTCAGCCCCCTGACAAAATCCGTTGAAGCTGAAAAGTGTCCCCGGATTCATTGAAAAAAATCTGGTAACCTTATATTAATGGTTTATGCAGCTTTCGTGTGGATTCACCCAGAAGTTGGTTCTGCCTCCTTTCTGTGAGATGCCATGATCTTTTTTAAAAAACTGCCTTTTAATAATATTTTAGAGTGCATTTTCCTCTCAAAATCATTTCCTTCAAAATACCCATTTCTAAATGTGTTCTTGTTCATGTTCTGCAGAAAAGGCCACCCAGAATTCCAGATGTTGCCACTTCTAGCGAGGGAATGTGGCTTGGTGGAACACAGCAATCAAAGAGCAGAGGTTGCCAGAATTACCACCTAAGGTCCTGCGTTTCAAAATGCAGCCGCCTGCGATCTACGGAACTCCTAGCCTCAGGGTGATGTACGCAGACACACTGAACTTAATAGGGATGGCTAACCTAGGTTCCTTGACTTCTGTGACTCTGTGCCGAGTGGAAGAAAGGCGGTGTGCACATCATACATTTAAAGCACACCCAAACACAGGAATCCTGGGTATAGCCGTTTGTCAAGGGAACTGTAGTTCTTAGGGGGATTCTTAGGAGGAAGGGAATGTGCCGCAAATGTATGAGGCATGCGTAGTTGGATACAAGTTCCATCATTTTTAAGAACAGTTAAATGAATGGAAGAGCATAGGCCTAACAGTGAATATTTATGTTAACAACTAATAAATGAACACTTTGGGGGGGGGGGGTTCTCTCTCCTTTCACCAGGTGCTACAGCCCATCTCTGAGCAGATGCAGCCGGGCACTGCACTGCAGGAACAGATTCTGGAACCCGCTGGAGGAAGAGCCTGTGGAACTCCCAGAGACAACTTTCTTCTCTCCATGCATTATGAAGAGTCCACGCTGCACCAGCACTCCCTGCCTTCTAAGTGGGTGGTGGCCCACTGTACGTGAGCATGAGGTGGAAGGATCTGGCGTAGCGGTTTTGCTGGAGGCAGGAGAGCTCCGACGGGTACAGAGGAAAGGGGCTGGCCAGGAACAGCAGCAGCAGCAGCAGCAGCAAGATGGCGCTGAGCTTCATCACCGTCCTGTTCCATATGGTGGGGAGTCTGGGGAGCTTCTGGGTTCGGAGGCAGGAGATGATTGAAGGCTCTTGTAGGCTGGATCTGGAAGGAGAAGCAAATGGTTCAGATTCGTAAATCTGGTTGTTGCGACACTTCTTTGAATAATAATAATAATAATAATAATAATAATGATAATAATAATATTTTATTTATATTCCGCCCTCCCAGCCAAAGCCGGGCTCAGAGTGGCTAACAACAGTAAAATAACACAGCATTCTTTATGGACTTAGGTAAAGGGACCAAGGCACCATTGTATTACCGTATGTTCCAACGGAGGACCTTAAGGTCCACAAATGGCAACATTTTGGAGGTCCCAGGTCACAAGGTGGTTAGACTGGTCTCAACGAGGGCCAGGGCCTTTTCAGTACTGGCCCCGACAGGGTGGAACGCTCTGTCACAAGAGACCAGGGCCCTGCAGGACTTGACATCTTTCCGCAGGGCCTGCAAGACAGAGCTGCATTTTAACCTGTATTTTAAATTGTTTTTTTTTCTTTTCCTATTATGTTTTTACTGTAATTTTACTGGTGTTAGCCGCCCTGAGCCTGGCTCTGGCTGGGGAGGGCGGGGTATAAATTATTATTATTATTATTATTATTATTATTATTATTATTATTAGGAGATGCCACCAGGGCTAAAGTCTTGTAGGAAGCACAAGCTCAATGGGCCTCCTAAATCCAGAGGGGTGGAAGTGGCTGGTGGTTGTCCAGTGTTACCCAAAGAAAGCACTCTGCACATGCTCAGAAGTGCATTCCTTACAGCTTCAGGATCTCCAACCATTCATTTCTCGGTTGCAGCCCAAGGCAGCGAAGCCACAAAGATCCAGGGATTCGTTTCCCAGTGTTCTCAACCTATCAACTGCTTACCTGCTCAACATTGCTGGCTGGGGTTGGCCGAGTTGTCCTTTTTGCCCATTGCTGTTACTTCTGCCTCTTTGGTCGTTTCCCGCTTGCCTGGGATCACACTGGGAATTGCAGATGGAGGACACGTAGGGAGACAGGCCCACAAGTCCCAGTGACCTGCAGAGTGGACCGTCAGATTATAAGGTGCTGCCCTATAAGGAGCCAGATCATTGGTCCATCTAGTTCAGTGTTGGCTACACTGGCTGGCAGCAGCAGCTCTCCACGGTTTCAAGCAGAGGATTGATTGCCCAGGACTGAACCTGGGACCTTCTCCATGCGAAGGAGCGGTGGGCTCTTCCCCTGTTATTTGGAGCACCTGCTTGGCATGCAGAAGGCCTTGGCTTCCGTCCCTGGCATCTCCAGGTAGGGCCAAGATGGGAAAGGCTAAAACCCTGGACAGCCACTGACCCTCAGAGTACACCAATATTTCTCAAACCTGAGTCCCCGGTTGTTGTTGGACTACAACTCCCATCATCCCTAGCTAGTGGGATGAGTGGTCAGGGATGATGGGAGTGTCAACAGGCAGAGGGGCCAGGAGGCCAGCTGGCAAGCCCAGCTCGCCCTCTTTGGCCTCTCAGGGCTGGAGCCGTCAGAATCATAGCAGATTTGGCTCCAAGGCCAAACAGCTGCCCAGCCCTTTCACGAATCGCACAGCAGAGAGATGTCTTTGTCAAATTGGAAGGAAGCTCGCTTTATTGGCCCAGGGAGCCGGCGTACAGCTTCCGGGTCATGTGGCCAGCATGACTAAGACACTTCTGGCGAGCCAGAGCAGCACACGGAAATGCCGTTTACCTTCCCGCCAGAGTGGTACCTATTTATCTACTTGCACTTTGATGTGCTTTCGAACTGCTAGGTTGGCAGGAGCAGGGACTGAGCAACGGGAGCTCACCCCGTCGCAGGGTTTTTAGAATGCTTAAAAGAAAATATTGATGTGCTTGCTGCCCTGGGCGAGAAATAAATTGAAATAACAACTACAATGTAATCTTTCTTCCACCTCCACCTACCACAATATAGGTTTATAGCAACACTGGGTTACTTTATAAGTCAGATCTCTAAGAAACACACACATACACACACACACACACACGGCACCTGCACGTTGGGTATGCCAAATATCCAGATTGCTATTTGCACTCACAATGTCATTTAAAAAATGTCTGCAAACCAAAAATAAGCAAATCAGCACCCCAATCCCATGTAATAAGACCTGGGAAAGATTGTGAACTTGTTGCTACCTTTTGTTTCTGGGCTGATTCTAAACTCTTCCGTCGCTGCTACCCCAAAATCCTGAGTTTCTCTGTTATTTCCTGAGGTCAGCTAACACTTCTGCCTGTAGGAAGATGGAAAACTGGCTTCAAAGTTAACTTATGCTCAGGGCTATTCTTTATCGCCTGCCTTATACTACTAAGGGCTCGTCCAAACTTTCCCTTGCTGCATCCTGGGCATAAAAATGTGCTTGGACATTGACTGGGAAAGCACGGACCTGTGTGGAGAAAGCACTGGGCAACAGGTTAAGTGTGGATGAGCCCAAGGTTTATCAAAATGAGGCTTATGTGAACCATTGACAAGATCCTCTGCTATATCTGTAGAACTGACCACTCCCCAATAGCCAAAGAACTCCACTTTAATTGAGGTTCAGAAAGGAACTGGCTCACTTTGGACCAGATAGCCTCATCACCAAATTTCACAGTCTCTGCCTTTTCCGGTTTCAGCCTTTTCAAATCTCCTGCTCAGGCTGAACCTAAATTAATTTCTTATTGGCAAAAGCCAGCAGTATCCAGTGAGGATACTGACAGGATTTGCTAGTAAAGATTGAACTATTTATGATTTTTGGAACAGCTGCCGCTTTCCCCACCCAGAGCCAGGGTTTGGTCTTGGACTGTGCTCTCCATTGGTCCCAGCCACAGATATTTTTGAGACAGCCCTTTCTTCCCTTTTGAATCATAGAATCATAGAACCATAGAGTTGGAAGAGACCACAAGGGCCATCGAGTCCAACCCCCTGCCAAGCAGGAAACACCATCAGAGCACTCCTGACATATGGTTGTCAAGCCTCTGCTTAAAGACCTCCAAAGAAGGAGACTCCACCACACTCCTTGGCAGCAAATTCCACTGTCGAACAGCTCTTACTGTCAGGAAGTTCTTCCTAATGTTTAGGTGGAATCTTCTTTCTTGTAGTTTGGATCCATTGCTCCGTGTCTGCTTCTCTGGAGCAGCAGAAAACAACCTTTCTCCCTCCTCTATGTGACATCCTTTTATATATTTGAACATGGCTATCATATCACCCCTTAACCTCCTCTTCTCCAGGCTAAACATGCCCAGCTCCCTTAGCCGTTCCTCATAAGGCCTCGTTTCCAGGCCTTTGACCATTTTGGTTGCCCTCCTCTGGACACGTTCCAGTTCGTCAGTGTCCTTCTTGGACACAGTACTCCAGGTGAGGTCTGACCAGAGCAGAATACAGTGGCACTATTACTTCCCTTGATCTAGATGCTATACTCCTATTGATGCAGCCCAGAATTGCATTGGCTTTTTTAGCTGCCGCATCACACTGTTGGCTCATGTCAAGTTTGTAGTCAACCAAGACTCCTAGATCCTTTTCACATGTACTGCTCTCAAGCCAGGTGTCACCCATCTTGTATTTGTGCCTCTCATTTTTTTTGCCCAAGTGCAATACTTTACATTTCTCCCTGTTAAAATTCATCTTGTTTGTTTTGGCCCAGTTCTCTAATCTGTCAAGGTCGTTTTGAAGTGTGATCCTGTCCTCTGGGGTGTTAGCCACCCCTCCCAGTTTGGTGTCATCTGCAAATTTGATCAGGATGCCCTTGAGTCCATCATCCAAGTCATTGATAAAGATGTTGAATAAGACTGGGCCCAAGACAGAACCCTGTGGGAAGAGCTGTGTCCCAGGGGTAGAGCAAAAGGTCCCAGGTTCTATACCTGGCAACACCTCCAGATAGGGCTGTTAATTTTCCCTTCCTGAAATCCTGGGAGAACCGCTGCCAATTTGTGTCAAGAGAATACTGAGCTTATTTCAAATAAACATAGAAGTTAATAGGGATTTGTTATTTTCGGGAATACTGGGAAATAACAAAGTAAAAAGTAATAAGCAAGAGTTGTACAAGATTATGATTCTAGCTGGAAGTTATTGCTCTGGGATGGAAAGAAAAGGCCAAATGGAATATGGAAAAATGGAATGATTATGTTTTTGAATACGTACAATCAGAAATATTTGCACAGGTAATGGCAGAGGATAGATGGGAAAACAAATGCCAAAGAATCACAAATAAATGGGCTTTTTACAGGGACTGGATAGAAAGAGGGGAAGTCAACTCTAGCATGCAAACTTGAATGAACAGACTGTGTACATGGATAAAGATATGAAGAAGGAAGGCCTGACCGGGGGGCGGGGGGGGGGGAAGGTAAACCGGATGGTATTTTGAATGGATTTTGTTATGTAAGCCCTTTTTCAGAAACCATATATTTTAATGCTATGTAGGTATGCATTGTAGTATGAATGAATTGTGTTTTGTATTCTTTGTTTATAGAATATATATAATAATGTTACGTTTAAAAAAAGAGAGAATACTGAGCCAGTCTGGCTCAGAATAAGGCCTCCTGTGTTTCTTTCCCCAGTTTCGATGTTACTGAACCAAATCTAAGCGGCTTCTGTCCTCGCATCCCACCCTCAGCCTCCTGGCAAGTTGTGCACAACAGTTCCCTGGTCCTTGCCAGATATCTTCAGCCTTTGCACACATGGATTTTGTTGCTCTCACATGGCTGAAGCCCATGGCAATTTGGGCAGCACGTATTGTCCAAGCTGCAGAATGTTTTTCTTACGCAACCTGCTTAAGCGGCTCCTTTTTCAAGGACATAATGAAGAACTGGTTTGGACCAAACCTTTGAGAGGTTTAGCATTACCCGTTGTTCTCAGGGTGGATTCCCCAAAGGCTAATCCTGCCTCTTCACAGCCTTTTGTCCTTTATAGATTCTCTCTCTCTCTTTCTTTCTTTCCTTGCTCCTTCTGGCTTCTCAGGGAACTGTCACCGTATGATTAGGCACAATGAGTTTGGCAAACACTGGGAGCCTGATTGTGTAACTCGCACTGGGCTGCCACCATTACTCTGCAGCTGAAAATAGAAAGCATGAACAATGGTTAGAACCAAAGGCCTAGACCATCAGCAGTACAATTGGGTGTTTTTTTATATTAAAAAATACATGGATATTATGTTTAAAGGTAAAGGTAAAGGGACCCCTGACCATTAGGTCCAGTCGTAGCTGACTCTGGGGTTGCGGCGCTCATCTCGCTTTATTGGCCGAGGGAGCCGGCGTACAGCTTCCGGGTCATGTGGGCAGCAGGACTAAGCCGCTTCTGGCGAACCAGAGCAGCGCACAGAAACGGTGTTTACCTTCCCGCCCGAGCGGTACCTATTTATCTGCTTGCACTTTGAGGTGCTTTTGAACTGCTAGGTTGGCAGGAGCAGGGACCGAGCAACAGGAGCTCACTCTGTCACGGGGATTCGAACCGCCGACCTTCTGACTGGCAAGTCCTAGGCTCTGTGGTTTAACCCACAGTGCCACCCACGTCCCTTTTATGTTTAGGGGGGGGGGAGGACACACCTTTGGGTCTTTCTGGCAGGTCATAATTATTAAGGAACTTGCACACTGGACAGAGAGCTATGATGTGGGGCACTTACATCGTTCAGCTATGCTGAGCCAAAATTGGTGGGGGTGGGGGCCTTGCTGCAGTGGTGGGAGAGGGAGTAAGGTACCAAGACAGATACAGAATACCTCTGTTAAGGGGGGGGGGAATTCCGGGGTGAGAGCCTACTCAACAGCCCAGCTCGTCGGGGTGCAAGTCCCCCACGGGTCCATGCGGTCAGTAAAAGAAGGAAGTTCCAGCCAAGTAATTTGGAGCAAAACAGCGGTCAGTAGACCACGATCTTTATCGTTGCACGACAGGTCCCCACAGGAGTAAGAACCCCGAGCACGGGGTGACATCCTCTTTCAAAACGTCCCTCTTTCCCCCAGAATACACTTTGAGCAGCATCATTGATACATCATCACTACATCACCAGCATGTCACAAATGGGGAGGGGTACAAAGGGTTACACAAGTTCAACATTAGGTCACTTGATCAGACAACACCATCACCGAAAGAACAATAAAACTCTTGACATCTCCTTGCCCTCAGGACTGGTCTGGAGATGGAGATTGCTCAACTGCCTCTGCGGATGTCCAGTGTTGCCCTCTTGGTCACTGCCTCAGTGGGGGGCCCTGTATGTGGTCTCACACTTGGGGAATTATGGCAGGATGCCCTGTTCCTGCTGCCTGCTTCTTGGTCCATGGAGAAGAAGAAGAAGAAGAGTTTGGATTTGATATCCCGCTTTATCACTACCCTAAGGAGTCTCAAAGCGGCTAACATTCTCCTTTCCCTTCCTCCCCCACAACAAACACTCTGTGAGATGAGTGGGGCTCAGAGACTTCAGAGAAGTGTGACTGGCCCAAGGTCACCCAGCAGCTGCATGTGGAGGAGCGGGGAATCGAACCTGGTTCACCGGATTACGAGTCTACTGCTCTTAACCACTACACCACACTGGAGGGAGGTGGAGCCCAAATTCACCTTTCTTTAAGTGTTAAAATGGCGCTGGAATGAGGAGAAACGGTTAAAGTATGGATTTTCTACAAATTTATAAAGCTAGGTACAGTGGTACCTCTGGTTACATATGCTTCAGGTTACATACGCTTCAGGTTACAGACTCCACTAACCCAGAAATAGTACCTGGGGTTAAGAACTTTGCTTCAGGATGAGAACAGAAATCGTGCTCCCGCGGCGCGACGGCAGCAGGAGGCCCCATTAGCTAAAGTGGTGCTTCAGGTTAAGAACAGCTTCAGGTTAAGAACGGACCTCCGGAACGAATTAAGTACCTAACCCAAGGTACCACTGTATCTTCCCTGAGCTGTCAAGTCAAAAGGATACATTCAGGCATAATATTTGTAACATTGTAACAACTTTAAAGATGTGCCCCCCCCCCGTCATTTCCGTAACACCGACAAAAGCCTGTCAGAAGTGTGTTGTGTTGGGGGGAATGACCTGCCGCAGGTTGTCTACATTGTGCCGCCTCTCAGAGGCATCTCAGGTCTTCTCATGCCTTGATAAATATTAGTCAGCTGGGGCCATACATGCTTGAGGTATAGAGGATCAGTTAGCGTTCTCGCTGCCTCGCCTCTGTTCACAAGGGTTTGAGTGATTGGTGGGTAAACAAAGGCACTCAAAGTGCAAAGTCAAGCTCCCAAAGGGAGAATTATTCCCTTGCAGGGGATTGCGTAACGCCAGCTGCAACCCAATCTCGCTTTACATAACTGCTGATGCAAAGCTCAGCCCCCACCTCCTCGCCTCCCAATCTCTCATTGATTTTAATGTTTGTAAAATGCTTTTCTGTTTGCTAAGGTTTTAAATGAAGCAATCGTCAAGCATTCTTGACCCAGGACAGTTGGCTGAAGGCCATTGAGTTGAGAGTTGACAACACCCGTGATTGATTTTGAGGTAGCCATGAGTTCCACGCAGCGGAACCTTTTCCCAGCAGATGGAAGCATGGAAGTGCCTCGTCATTCCTTTTTTAAAATGCTTTTTATTAAAGATTTCAATTTTACATCTCGAAATAAACATTTTACAAACTTTAAGATATCCGCTGACTTCCCTTCTTCCCCTTCCATGGTTCGTTTTGCATATCCTCTGTTCCCTGCATATTTTACCTTAACCATTCAAATCAGATTTCCACTTTTACAACAATTATTACTTTCACTGTTAGATTTATCTTAACGCTAGCAGCGTTTTCAGCTGCATATAGTTGTTTTCCACATATTCAATGAATATTTTCCACTCTTCTTTAAATATACGTTCTTCTTGCTCTCTTATTCTATATGTTAAACCTGCGTGTTCTGCAAATTCTAACATCTTAAGTTGCAAATCTTGTTTATGAGGGACCTCGCTCACTTTCCATTTTGGAGCTAACAAAACATGGGCCTCTGTTGCTGCCTACATAAACAGGCTTTTCTGGCACCTAGGGATTTCTGTCTGGATTATTCCCAATAGAAAGGACTTTGGTCTTTTTGGGAAAGCAATTTTAAACATTTTTTCCCAACTCATTGTAAATCACTTCCCAAGGAAGTGCCTTGTTGTTCTTTGGGCAGCTGGAGCCCTCGCATCACATGAACTTTTGAATGGGTCTCATTTTCTAAGTGGTGCCTTGTTGAAATCGCCCTGGATGAGACAAGACTCCAAAGTCTTGTACGAAGGCAGACCACCCAGCCCAAAACAGTTTACCGTATATTTCACCCTATAGGATGCACCGGCCCATAGGACGCACCTAATTTTTTTTGGGGGGGGGAATAAAGGGGGGAATTATTTTTTCCCCCCAGGTGCGGGCTGGGGCGGGGGAAGCCCAAGCTTCCCCCGACCCCAGCCCCCAGAACATGCAGCTCTCCACAAGCCATGGGAGCCCAGCGCCGGGCTCCCACGGCTTGCAGAGAGCTGCGCAAAGCTAAGCCTGGGCGCGCTGTGCCTCCCCGCTGTCCCCCGAGCTTGTGGGGCTGGCGGCGGAGAGAAGCACGCTTCTCCCTGCCACCAGCCTTCAAACCAGGTCAGCCTTCAAACCAGCCTTCAAACCAGGTCAGCCTTCAAACCAGCACGCTTCTCCCCACCGCCAGCCTCCAAACCAGGTCGGGAGAAAGCGGGATGGCATGCTGCGCCTCCCTGCTGTCCCACAAGCTTGTGGGGCTGGTGGTGGGTCTCTCCTGAAGCCTGGAGAGCGAGAGGGGTCGGTGTGCACCGACTCCTCTCGCTCTCCAGGCTTCAGCGAAAGCCTGCATTCGCCCCCTAGGACGCACACACATTTCCCCTTCATTTTTTGGAGGGGAAAAAGTGCGTCCTATAGGGCGAAAAATACGGTACTCCACCCAGAGTTTGTTTCTACACCCTATGGGATGAGGTGGAGAATCTTCAGGCAGGGCCTTCGCAGTGGCCTCTAAACCATGCAGAGGTGGGAAGGACAGATAGAGAATAACCTCCCGTTGCGTCTATGATGTTTGGGGGTTTTCTGTGCACAAGGGGAAAGGCAGCGCTGTCAGACACCGTTGGTGGCTTTGGCAAATGCTCAACTTGTCACCCTCTGGAGCCGGCCCCAGTTTACCAGCTGGAACATAGCAAACTGTCTTCCACTGAGTCAGAACACTGGTCCACCCAGTTTGTCATAGTCTGCACTGACTGGGAATGGCTCTCCAGAGTTTGAGACAGAGACTCTCTTACAGCTCCATCTGGATGTGCCAGGGATTGAAACTTGTCCTGAGGCCTTCTGCATGCAAGGCAGCTCACAGAACTGTAGCTGGAAGGGACCCCGAGGGTCATCTAGCCAAACCCTATGCAATGCAGGAATCACAGCTGAAACCTTCTTTCCCAGCCTGGCTATGAGATGCTGTCAGAGATTGAACCCAGCACCTTCTGCATGTGGGGCTGGTGACCTGCCACTGAGCTATGGCCCTGCTTGGGCAGGCGATAGTTCTCCCCATGATCTCAAACAAATATCTTTCAGATTAGAACTTTTAATAGGAGGCTGCTTCTGGGGCCTAGCAATGGGCTCATGCATGCCGGAGCAATGTTCTCCCTAACCCAGTATACAAGCAGAGGCTGTAGATCATAGGAGTTAACTCCTAGGGCCCAAGGTCCCTTTGGCCCCCAATAAAATGTTTGAGCCCTGCCCCCCCAAAAATTGATGGGCATTTCCATTCACATGGCGTGCATGCATTTGTGATCAGTTATGTGGGGTGGGACTTACCTGGGCCCCCCCAATATTTTATTCAAGTTGGCACTCCTGCTGTAGATAATAATAATAATAATAATAAGCATATACAGATCTCTTGGTGACAGCAGTCACGAAATTAAAAGACGCCTGCTTCTTGGGAGAAAAGCAATGACAAAGCTAGATAGCATCCTAAAAAGCAGAGACATCACCTTGCCGACAAAGGTGCGTATAGGTAAAGCTATGGTTTTCCCAGTAGTGATGTATGGAAGTGAGAGCTGGACCATAAAGAAGGCTGATCGCCAAAGAATGGATGCTTTTGAATTATGGTGCTGGAGGAGACTCTTGAGAGTCCCATGGACTGCAAGAAGATCAAGCCTTTCCATTCTGAAGGAGTGCTCCCTGGAAGGACAGATCCTGAAGCCGAGGCTCCAAGACTTTGGCCACCTCATGAGAAGAGAAGACTCCCTGGTGGAAAAGACCCTGATGCTGGGAAAGATGGAGGGCACAAGGAGAAGGGGACGACAGAGGACGAGATGGTGGGACAGTGTTCTCGAAGCTACTAGCATGAGTTTGACCAAACTGCGGGAGGCAGTGGAAGACAGGAGGGCCTGGCGTGCTCTGGTCCAGGGGGTCACAAAGAGTCGGACACGACTAAATGACTAAACAACAACAAACAACAACGACAATAGATCTCCTGGATTTTCAAAGGAACTTTCCTGATAAATATTGACAGCAAGGCTGTGTCATTGATTTCTGCAGACTTTTAACTCTGATCCTAAATCTGCCTGCTTCTGTAAGATACAGTAGAAAGGTGGGAAGCTATGCAGTGTTTTTTAAAAATGCCTTCTTCAGTTTAGCCAAGAAATCTTCCACGTGCCCCAAATGCTCACTTTGAACTCAGAGAGGAATCCGTCCATCCTCTACCTTCCCCACATAATGAATGCTATATTGAAACCCAATCTTGTTTTCCTGCTCTGCAAGGAAGTCCAGGAGGCCAGGCTAGCTGGTTTCACTTACAGGGCACGGGCATATAATGGGTGTGCCGAGGCTGGCCTTCAGCTGAATTCTCAGCCACTTGGCCATGGAGCTTGGAGGGGCACTGAGCATCTTCCTGGCCATCTGTGTCTCCTGCTTGCTCCTCATCTCAGCATGGAAGAGGATTCACAAGGAAGGCAAGTTGCCCCCTGGGCCAACGCCCTTGCCTTTCATCGGCAACTTGCTGCAAATCAAAACCAGCGAGCCCTTTAAGTCCTTTCTGGCGGTGAGTTGTGCTCTCTTTGCCATCAGAAGCTTGGGAGGAAATAAGGGGCGAAAGTATGGCTGGGCTGGGGCTGTATGCTTAGTTTTCAAGAATTCTTGTGTTTCAAACTGCCCAAGTGGAGCCAGGGAATGGTTATGAGCGCATGTCCCACATTCCGCAAGGTAGCTCTTATGACTCCATGAAGGCTCCAGCCAGGTGAAACCAGTGGTCTGCTCAGCACTGCATCTGTGACTGAGCACAACTCTCTGGAAAGACCCCAGAGGGGCCTGTAGGCAACATCACCCCCACTTTTTGCTCCACAAAGGCTACTCAGAGATATGTTGCCTCTGAAAATGGAAGCTCTATATCACCTTTTATGAGCAAATACCCACTGACCAAATAGCATAGCTGTCAACTTTTCCCTTTTCTTGTGAGGAATCCTATTCGGAATATGGGAGTTTCCCTTAAAAAAAGGGAAACGTTGACAGCTATGCCCAATACCCACCATGCATGAATTTATTTTATTTCTACTTACAGCCACCCAAGTAAGTATCTAGCACCATAAGGGTCTACCACCATCACCACTTAACTCTATGTTGTGTGAAGTAGGACTTTTTCTCTCTGTGTTCTGAATCTCTTACTAACGAATCTCTTTGAATGACAGCATGTTATAGAATTAATTGCAAGGTGTATGTATGTCTATCCACTTTTTCCATGAAATATATATGCCAGCCTGGTGCCCTCCAGATGTTTTGGACTACAACTCCCATCAGCCCCAGCCAGCATGGTTATGGTAGCTAGGGCTGATGGGAATTGTAGTCCAAAACACCTGGATGGCACCAGGTTGGCCCAGATGGATTGAAGGCTTCTACAACCTTCTTTCATGACTCCTGCTTTGCCTGTTTCCCCATTGTCTTCTTAACTATGGTTTCTTCCGCAGCTGCAGAAAAAATATGGTCCCGTGTTCACGGTGTACCTTGGGCCGCGGAGAGTTGTGGTCCTGTGTGGACATGAGGCAGTGAAGGAAGCTTTGGTGGACCAAGCTGAGGAGTTCAGTGGTCGGGGGAAGCTGGCTTCCATTGATCGCAACTTCAATGGCTTTGGTGAGTTGAGTAGAACTGGTGGGTTCTGCCAGTACAACAGGGAGAAACTCATATGATTGGTAAAGGAGAGTCTGTTCTGCAGGTAGGAACAGAGCAGAAATTCATTTTTAAGGGGAACTGGTTGAATCTGACCTTTTTGAAACAATACAGAAACCAAAACACGGCCATCCTTCAGAATTTGCAGCTCTCCAAATTTTGTAGGGCAATTCCCCAAACAAGCAACGTATACCAAAATGTGTCCGCTAGGGTAGTGTCCATAAAAATGCATACGTAAGATTCAAAGATCCTTTATATTAGGGGGAATTGGTTGCAAAAAAAAATGTATATACTAGGAGAATATCACACTTTCAGGTTGATTAATATTCATGAAGGCTTTAAAAATAAGAATTTCAAACTGGCATGGGAATGTGGAGGACCGAACTTCAGTTTGGGAAAATATGAAAGTGGAAGAAACTGAGATCTACAGATTTTCCCATCTCTAGTTGGGGATAGCCTTTCTCAACTGGGTGTTCTTCAGCTGTTTTGAACTATAGTCAGTGAAGTTTGCTTTAAGGTGGGGGAGCTTATTGGGGGCAGGCACAGATGGGTTATCGCTGATGTAAATTGCCACCAGAATTTCTTAAATTTTCTGCCAGACAGAACCTCTCCTGGGCTTGTGAGTCGAGGAGCTGAGTTGTAATATGTGCCTGCCCTGTTCAGGCCTAAATGTGGAGGGCAGGAGATAAGATTTTGTATCCACCACAGCTGCCCTAATGAAAGTCACTGCCTTCATTTCCAGGAGTTGCTTTTGCCAACGGGGAACGGTGGAGGCAGCTGCGTCGCTTCTCCCTCACCACCCTGAGGAATTTTGGGATGGGGAAACGGTCCATTGAGGAGCGGATCCAGGAGGAGGCCCAGTACCTGCTGGAGGAGTTTAGGAAAACTAAAGGTTAGTGTTGGCCTCGCCCAACTCCTTCCACAGTGGAGGCTTGTGGAGAGGGAAATGGGGAAAGGGTGCCGTCACCAATGACCCTTGGTTTTGTGCTTTTCAGGACTGCCTTTTGATCCCACCTTCTTCCTAAGCCGCACAGTCTCCAATGTCATCAACTCTGTTGTCTTTGGCAGTCGCTTTGACTATGACGACAAGGTTTTTCTCTCCTTGTTGCGCATGATCAACGAGAGCTTCACTGAGATGAGCACTCCTTGGGCACAGGTAATGGAAAGATCTGGAAGGGAGTCCATCTGCCCTTTTTCTGCAAGGGGGAAGCATTCTAAAAATGGAACCTCGGCTTCTCAAGATGACAATGGGGAGAGGCAATAGACCCCTTCTGCGGGAGTCTCTGCTATTTATTTATTTATTTATTTATTTATTTATTTATTTGATTTGATTTTACAACTCCATTCCCAATCATGAACACATAAGGTAAAAATAGCACAAGATTCTTCTGAAACTCAGAACTTCCCCCCTCCCTTCCATGGGTTCTTCAAGTAATTTTTTTTTTTTACTGCATATAATAAGTCCATTATATGGACGTGGGTGGCGCTGTGGGTTAAACCACAGAGCCTAGGGCTTGCCGATCAGAAGGTCGGCGGTTCAAATCCCCGCGACGGGGTGAGCTCCCGTTGCTCACTCCCTGCTCCTGCCAACCTAGCAGTTCGAAAGCACGTCAAAGTGCAAGTAGATAAATAGGTACCGCTCTGGCGGGAAGGTAAACGGTGTTTCCTTGCACTGTTCTGGTTCACCAGAAGCGGCTTAGTCATGCTGGCCACATGACCCGGAAGATGACCCAGCCAATAAAGCGAGATGAGCGCCGCAACCCCAGAGTCGGTCACGACTGGACCTAATGGTCAGGGGTCCCTTTACCTTTACCTAATAAGTCCATTTAGTCGGCTATCCTCCATTGTATCCAAAATCATTGCAAGTTATTTAAAACCTGCCCAAGAGTTCAAGTATCTACAGTGGTCTTTCAAATATAATGCAAATTTGTCCCATTCTTTATTGAAGCTTTGATCCTCCTGATTTCTGATCTTCCCAGTTAATCTTGCCATCTCTGCATAATCCAGTAGTTTCTGCCAGTCCTCCTCAGTGGGAATCTTACCGTCTTTCCATCTCTGGGCAAGAGTCTCTGCTCTTTATTCCTCTCAATGTACAAGCTGTGTTCCCTGGGTGCATGATTTCAGAATACAGCAACAAACAGCTGCTTTCCCCTTCCAGCTCTATGACATGTATTCCTGCGTCATGCAATACTTGCCTGGGGGACACAACCGCATCTACTACCTAATCGAGGAGCTCAAGGTTTTCATTGCAGACAGAATCAAAAAGAACCAAGCAACACTCGACCCCAACAACCCGCGGGATTTCATTGACTGCTTCCTTATCCAGATGGAGAAGGTACCAGAATGGATCCCCTCTTCAGCCATGGGAGAAGGGAAGAGAACCAAATTGGACCGTATTATTTGAAATTGGGAGGGAAGGCCCCACCCCCTGCCAGGATAGGGGCAGCAACACTTGGAATCCTGGTTGTGTGTGCAGCTCTCCTCACTCAGAAACGTGCGCTGAAAGGCAACCAAAGTGCTTGGGGGTGGCTTGGGGCATTTTTCCCTATGAGGAAGGGCTACAATATCAGGTTTTCTGGTTGGGGGGGGGAAGACTGCTCAGAGGAGACGTAGCAGAAATTTGTCCAGTTATGCACGGTGTATGCCAAGGGCCGCGGGTGGTGCTGTGGGTTAAATCACAGAGCCTAGGACTTGCCGATCAGAAGGTCGGCGGTTCGAATCCCCGCAACAGGGTGAGCTCCCGTTGCTCGGTCCCTGCTCCTGCCAACCTAGCAGTTCGAAAGCACGTCAAAGTGCAAGTAGATAAATAGGCACCACTCCGGCGGGAAGGTAAATGGCGTTTCCGTGCACTGCTCTGGTTCGCCAGAAGCGGGTTAGTCATGCTGGCCACATGACCCGGAAGCTGTATGCCGGCTCCCTCGGCCAGTAAAGAGAGATGAGCACCGCAACCCCAGAGTTGGTCACGACTGGACCTAATGGTCAGGGGTCCCTTTACCCTTTACCTTTATGCCAAGGGTTGGGAACCTTTTTCTGCCCTAGGGCCATTTTCCCATGGCAGCGTTGCATGGAGCCAGAGGAAAAAGTGGACTGAGCAATGAATTTGAATGTGACCTTTGCATGACAGTTTCTGTAACATCCACATCCCTCCCTATCTGTCCAGACAAGCAAGAGGCATTAGCAGAGTCAGTGCTGGATTTATGTGTAAGCTAAATAAGCTATAGCTGAGGGCCCCACTCTCTTGGGCCCCCCCCCAAAAAAAATTAAAGGAAAAAACAACACTGGATGTACATTTCCAAAATATAAGATAAAAAACAAATAAAATAAAACCTACATACGGTTAGAGCTTAATAATTATTTCACTATTAATATACTTCTTCTTAATTGTATTTCACTATTAATATACTTCTTCTTAATTGTATTTCAGTTCAACAATGACTTTGATAAAATACATACAGTGGTACCTTGGGTTACATACACTTCAGGTTACATACGCTTCAGGTTACAGACTCCGCTAACCCAGAAATAGTACCTCAGGTTAAGAACTTTGCTTCAGGATGAGAACAGAAATCGTGCTCCGGCGGCGCGGCAGCAGCAGGAGGCCCCATTAGCTAAAGTGGTGCTTCAGGTTAAGAACAATTTCAGGTTAAGAACGGACCTCCAGAACGAATTAAGTACTTAACCCGAGGTACCACTGTATTTTGTTATGTGCAAATGGCTTTAGAGACCTATTAGGTCCATAAATTACCATATAGCATATATTCAACACAAAAAACAGCAACAATTTGTTGTTGACAAGCTGGACATATAAAGGGCCCCATTACCTTCAGTAGCTTAGGGTCTCATCAAACCTAAATCCGGCCCTGAGCAGAGTCAAAGCACACATTTGAACCATAAAACCATTCTTCCCACCAGTGGCCATGCTTGCGTACACAGTGCACATTCACACAAATGCACACACATACACTAATTTCTTTGTTCCTTCAAAGGAAAAAGGGAACCCTTCCAGTGAATTCAACCTAAAGAATCTGGTCCTCACCACCCTCAACCTGTTCTTTGCTGGGACAGAGACGGTCAGCTCCACCCTGAGATACGGATTCCTCTTCTTGATGAAACACCCAGAAGTGGAAGGTATGGAGGATGACATCTGGGACTGGCAGATGTCAAGCAAGTGCTGATGTAGTGGAGTGGTGTAGTGGTTAAGAGCGGTAGTCTCATAATCTGGGGAACTGGGTTCGCTTCCCCGCTCCTCCACAGGCAGCTGCTGGGTGACCTTGGGCCAGTCACACTTCTCTGAAGTCTCTCAGCCCCTCTCACCTCACAGAGTGTTTGTTGTGGGGGAGGAAGGGAAAGGAGCATGTTAGCCGCTTTGAGACTCCTTCAGGTAGTGATAAAGTGGGATATCAAATCCAAACTCTTCTTCTTCTTCCTTCATCTGCCTGGGGCTCTTCAGGTATTTTGGGCTACCAACGCCCATCAGATGCGGGTGGCGCTGTGGTCTAAACCACTGAGCCTCTTGGGCTTGCCGATCAGAAGGTCAGAGGTTTGAATTCCCGCGCTGGGATGAGCTCCCGTTGCTTGGTCCCTGCTCCTGCCAACCTAGCAGTTCGAAAGCACGGCAAAAAGTGCAAGTAGATAAATAGGTACTGCTGTGGCAGGAAGGTAAACGGCGTTTCCGAGCGCTGCTCTGGTTTTGGTGTTCCATTGCAGCAGAAGCGGCTTAGTCCTGCTGGCCACATGACCTGGAAAAACTGTCTGCAGACAAACACTGGCTCCCTTGACCTGTAAAGCGAGATGAGCGCCGCAACCCCAGAGTCGTCTGTGACTGGATTTAACTGCCAGGGGTCCTTTACCTTTCTTCATCTGCCTGGGGCTCTTCAGGTATTTTGGGCTACAACGCCCATCAGACCCAGTCGGCACAGCAATTGTAGTCCGAAATATATAGAGGCACCAAGTTGGTAAAGGCTGGTTTAGGGTTAAATCGTTACCTGAAAGTATAGCAATCCGGGTCTGTAGCCAAATATGACCCATTAAGCTTAGATAGCAGTTTGTAGCCATTGTCATTTACCATTGATAAGACGATTAATGATGGCACCTAACATACATCAGCAGCTGTATCAAAATCAGAAGAACCAGGAGACTAGAGGCACCCAACTAGTAAAAGGTAAAGGTAAAGGTACCCCTGACTATTAGGTCCAGTCGTGACCAACTCTGAGGTTGTGGCGCTCATCTCGCTTTATTGGCCAAGGGAGCCGGCGTACAGCTTCCGGGTCATGTGGCCAGCATGACTAAGCCGCTTCTGGCGAACCAGAGCAGCGCACAGAAACGCCGTTTACCTTCCTGCCGGAGCGGTACCTATTTATCTACTTGCACTTTGATGTGCTTTTGAACTGCTAGGTGGGCAGGAGCTGGGACCGAGCAACGGGAGCTCACCCCGTCGCGGGGATTCGAACTGCCGAATCCTAGGCTCCTAAGTCCTAGGCTCTGTGGTTTAACCCACAGCGCCACCTGCGTCAGTGCTAAAAGCATCATGAGGATGGGTGACAGGTGTGTGTGTGTGTGTGAGAGAGAGAGAGAGGAGAGAGAGAGAGAGAGAGAGAGAGAGAGAGAGAGACTACAGCACACGGGAAGGAAAGATTTGAGTCTTCCTTCAGTTCCTATGAAAAGTGCTGCCTCACTCTGCTTTTCATCATGGAAGGCAAGCTTCAGCTGCTGTCAATGGGGACTTTCCCCCAGAGTTTAATAGCAAGGGGGGCAGCTTTCATCTGGATCACAGTGAAATAGGGAACAGCTAATCCCATGCCCCCTTGGGCAGCCCCCACCTGCCTGCCTTCTCCCACACGTCCAGTCCAAGGGGTAGAATCTACCTGCCAGCTTTCTCTTCCTCCCCAGCCTCAATTTTCCTCATTGCAGAGCTCAGCAGGGAGGATGAAAAATGGGGGCAAGGCTGGGTTAGTTGGCTCTACCTGTCATTGACTCTGGCACCACCTGCTGTTGGGCTGTCTGTCTTCCCCTGGCAAAACCTGCTCTCTCTCTCTCTCTCTCTCTCTCTCTCTCTCTCTCTCTCTCTCTCTCTCTGTTGTGGTCCCAATGAAAGCTGGCCTTCTCACGCCTTCTCTGAAAAAAGAAAAGAAAAAAGCAAGATGGGCTTCCCAATTACATGTTTAACATGAGGTCTAAGTAAGCCCTAAGAAAGAGAAGAGGAGAAGAATTGGAGGGCAAAACAAAAATATCTCAGTGTGAGATGGAGAAGAGGCCAGGTGCATATTGTAGTGAAAGAGCTCGCCTTCCATCCTTACAGACCTTCAGGGTGGAAGTGCTCAAACACCTTCCTTTCCCTACAGCGATTTATTGATCCTCACATTAAAGTTCAACTGGAGACAACTTCATTCCTGCCCCCTTCACATGGTTAGTTGAGGAGTGATTCAATTACGGCTGCTCCCCTCAGTTTTGACCCATAATGAGGAGAAGAGAAAAAGTTGTTGTTTAGTCATTTAGTCGTGTCCGCCTCTTTGTGACCCCCTGGACCAGAGCACACCAGGCACTCCTGTCTTCCACTGCCTCCCACAGTTTGGTCAAACTCATGCTGGTAGCTTCGAGAACACTGTCCCACCATCTCATCCTCTGTCGTCCCCTTCTCCTTGTGCCCTCCATCTTTCCCAACATCAGGGTCTTTTCCAGGGAGTCTTCTCTTCTCATGAGGTGGCCAAAGTATTGGAGTCTCAGCTTCAGGACCTGTCCTTCCAGGGAGCACTCAGGGCTGATTTCCTTAAGAATGGAGAGGTTTGATCTTCTTGCAGTCCATGGGACTCTCAAGAGTCTCCTCCAGCACCAGAATTCAAAAGCATCCATTCTTTGGCGATCAGCCTTCTTTGTGGTCCAGCTCTCACTTCCATACATCACTACTGGGAAAATCATAGCTCTAACTATACGGACCTTTGTCGGCAAGGTGATGTCTCTGCTTTTTAAGATGCTGTCTAGGTTTGTCATTGCTTTTCTCCCAAGAAGCAGGCGTCTTTTAATTTCGTGACTGCTGTGGACAAGGAGAAAAGGAAGCCACTGCATGTGAGTGAGGGGATATGGAAGTGGCCATCTCTGAAAGGCTTCCCTCTAGCTAACTCTTCTGCTCAGGAGGACTGAAGCAATTACTCCCTACTTCGGAGCCATCTGTACTCTCTGCTGCAATGTCCCAGAGAGACAGCAGTAAGTTACAACTGCTGGATTTTCCAGGCATCGTTTTATACCAGCTTCTTCCAGGCCCATAGGGACTGAACAATGATGAGGAACTGTCAGGCATTAAACAAGGTTGAATGCACCAAGTCCACTTGTTTCCAGTTTAAGGTTTGATGGCTCTACATGATAGACAGCTTCCAATTCTAAGCTCCGGAAGGCAGCTAATCCCAGGGCTGTTCCACTCACATCCATACTGCGCTTCTTTCTTTCGCTGATGTGCTCAGAAGGCCATGTTTTCACTTCCCCTGGTTGCTCTCCTAGAAGGTGTTTCTCGGTGTCTCCACAGAGAAGGTCCACCAGGAAATTGACCACATCATTGGCCTCAACCGCATCCCTGCCAGCGAGGACAGGATGAACATGCCGTACACAGACGCCGTCATCCATGAGATCCAGAGACTGACGGACATTGTCCCCATGGGAGTTCCACACACTGTGATGCGAGACACTCAGTTCCGGGGGTACCACCTGCCCAAGGTGAGACAAGAGTTAAGTTAAAAAGGAACAAGCCTGGACAAATTGACTGGGAAGATTCGATATCAGAAAGACCAAAAGTTTATCGAGGACTGGGGAAAATTAACAGAATATCTGAAAAATATATGTGATGTACAGACAACGCTTGTTGGTTTTGAAGAGACTCTGTGAGATAGTAAGAAATACTGCAAAAAAGAGAGTAAGAGGAAAAGGAGTTGGGAAAGGCAATATTATGTTTAGAAATGCGTTAACAAATAGAAATTTTATGAAAGATTGACAGAGAAACTGAGGGAAGTCAAAAAATTGAAGAATGAGTGCAAAATAATTTGTTGACTGTATAAAATTGTTTGGAAAATGAATAAAAATTATTTTTTTTAAAAAAAGGAACAAGCCTATGGGAAAAGGGGGGATGGAAGGGTGAGCCATATCTGTTTATGAGGCCCTCGCTGTCCCTGTCAGTTCCATTTCAAGATGGACCTCTGTCTCATGTCTTTCCAGGGCACCGATGTCTTCCCTTTATTAGGCTCGGTCTTACGTGATCCCAAATATTTCAGCAACCCCCAGAAGTTCAACCCTGGGCACTTCCTGGATGAGAAAGGGCGCTTTAAGAAGAACGATGCTTTTGTGCCATTTTCTTCAGGTAGGTCTTTGTCCCTGTTTGCTTTTTACTGCTTACTGAAAGTGGCCTTTGGCTAGTCAGCTCCCTTGTAGCTTAACCAAGCCTGCAGCTCTGTTGTGAAGATACAGTGGGATGATTCCTGTCTGTGCCACCCTGAAAACCTTGGAAGAAACATGGGAAACAAACGATGATGATGATTAAGAATAATAGCAGTGGTAGTGATAGCAATGGTGTTCATAGTACTGACAATGTACTAGACACTCAGGTCCAGCTCCGAGGGCCTTCTGGAGGTTACAGGGAACCAGGCAGAGGGCCTTCTTGGTAGTGGTACCTGCCCGGTGGAACGCCCTCCCACCAGATGTCAAAGAGAAAAACAACTACCAGACTTTTAGAAGACATCTGAAGGCAGCCCTGTTTAGGGAAGCTTTTAATGTTTAACAGACTATTGTATTTTAATATTTTGTTGGAAGCCTCCCAGAGTGGCTGGGGAAACCCAGCAAGTTGGGCGGGGTATGTACAAACAAACAAACAAACAAATAATAATTTTTTATATAGTAGTACTGACAGAGAATAATGTGAGAGAGAAATATAAAGGGAAGGTGGCTTTCCAAGACCTCTGTAGCATCTGCAGCCAGAGTGGAACCCCCCTTGGCCAAGCAAATTATGACTTGTTCGGGTTCCTTTCTCTCTCTCTCCCCACAGGGAAGCGCGTCTGCCTGGGGGAAGCCATGGCCCGCATGGAGCTCTTCCTCTATTTCACCACCATCTTGCAAAGCTTCTCTCTGAAATCCCTTGTGCCTGCAAAGGACATTGACCTCTCCCCCAAACTGAGTGGCTTTGGGAACATCCCCCCAACATATGAGCTGTGCTTGGTGCCTCGCTGATCCCAGATTTGGCAAGCTATTGCCTGGCGTGGGTGGGTGGTTGGGGAGGGAGGGAGGGGAGAAGATGCATATTGGGTTCACCTGTTCATCATGGGTCTTGTACGTTTTCATTTCGCCCTAAGCTGCTCTAGAACTATGCAGAAACACACCCCAATATTTAGTCATATTTTAAGCCTGTGAACTGTCTGGGCTATGTGACATTCCTGTCTCCTGCCCTGCTCTGTTGTGAGCTTCTGGGAACAGAAGATTGGGACAGATGGATTTGCTTAGTTTGACCCAGTGGGGCAATTCTGACAAAAAAATCAGGTACAGTGGTACTTCGGGTTAAGTACTTAATTCGTTCCGGAGGTCCGTTCTTATCCAGAAACTGTTCTTAACCTGAAGCACCACTTTAGCTAATGGGGCCTCCCGCTGCTGCCGCCCCGCTGGAACACGATTTCTGTTCTCATCCTGAAGCAAAGTTCTTAACCTGAGGTACTATTTCTGGGTTAGTGGAGTCTGTAAACTGAAGCGTATGTAACCCCAGGTACCACTGTATCAGAGTTTCTGGGGGCTAACCAGGTTGGGATAGCTGGGATAGCAGGCTTGTTGTGTTTTGAATGTCTTATGTAGATTTTTCAGTTTCGTTGTTCTGTATGGGACAATGACAATAAAGATTATCGAATCGAAAACATAAGAACACAATCAGGAGCTGCTGGAACAGGTCACCGGCCTATCTAGCCTAGCATCCTGTTCTAACAGTGGCCAACCAGATGGCTGTGGGACACCTGCAAGTTTGACATGAGGACAACTGTACTTTCCCCTCCTGACATTTCCAGCAACTCATCTTTAGTAGCATTAGTGCCTCTGATGCATAGCTGTCAACTTACAGATTTGAAAACAAGGGACCAGCAGCCTTTAAAATAAGGGATCAGCAGCCAAAATAAGAGATTTTAGTCAACCAGCAGCCAAACGAAGCCTCAAGCGGTGGTTCCCACAGCGCAGCAACCCGGCAAAGGGGATGCAGCAAGGAAAACCACCGTCACCTCTCTGTTGGGAAGCGCTGAGCAAAGGCGAGTCCCCAGGCAACACGGCCGATTTGATTGGCACAAGGCATGCAAGCTCCACCCCCCAGTCGTTCTTAGACTCCTTATTGGGTGAGCAACGCAGCCAAGCAACACAGTTGGAGCCTCCCTCCTCCCTGGCCAGCAGGGAGGGAGGGAGAGGAGCTGCTTCCTTTGAAACCCGGGAAATTTAAGGGACATCACCAATAAGGGACAGCAGCGGGACACGGCGCTGGGATAAGGGACTTTCCCGCCAAATAAGGGACAGTTGACAGCTATGCTCTGACGATGGAGATACAGCATAGACATCATGGCTAGTAGTCACTGATAGCCCTCTCCTCTTCCATTAATATGTCCAATCCTCTTTTAAAGCCATGTAAATTGGTAGACATCACTTCCTCCTGTGGGAGAGAGTTCCATAGTCTAACTCTGAAATGCACGAGGAAGGACTGACTTTTCTCTGTCCTGAATCTTCCAACATTCAGCTTCAATGGATGTCCATGTCATGTATAATTTTAGGAACTTCTATCATGATGCCTCTTGTCTGTTCTCCAAACTACAAAGTCCCAAGTGCTGCAGCCTTTCTTCATAGCGAAGTTGCTCCTTGATCGTTTTGGTTGTCCTCTTCTAAACTTTTTCCGATTCTGCAATATCGTCTTTGAGGTGAAGCAACCAGAACTACACAGTGACATTCTCCAAGGTTATGCTAATATTGTCCCAATGCTGTTTCTGTCCAAATCTCCTTGATTCTATGCCTTTAACGGGCACCTTGTGGCCAGAGTCAGCCTACTGAACATCTCCAGATGGTACTCAGTGGAGGGAGGTAGACAGGTCTTGGGTCACAAAGAGTCACAAGCAATCAGAGAGCTACATGGCACCCCAACATGGCAGCCATCTGCAACCTGGTGCCCTCCAACTGCTTCAGACTACAATGAGTTATAGTCCAAAACAGCTTGAAGGCGCACCAGGTTGAGCAAGACTGCTCTATGGCATTGGTCTTCAACTGGTGGGCCAGGTCCCTACTATTGGGTCACAGCTTGTCTAAGGTCAATGGCAACAACAGCAGAACTCACACCATGCAGATGGTAAAATTGAGAATTAGTCCATAAATGCCTGTTTGCCTTAAAGGTGTGTCCCAGGTCAGGAAGAGAATTGCTCTATGTGATGGTGGAGCACACTTTTTGGTTCAAATGCTGCAAAATCTCCTGTTTAAATAGCAACCACCTAGCTTTTGAAAAAAGGGACGCAGGTGGCACTGTGGGTTAAACCACAGAGCGTAGGGCTTGCCAATCAGAAGGTTGGCGGTTCAAATCCCCACGACGGGGTGAGGTCCCGTTGCTCGGTCCCTGCTCCTGCCAACCTAGCAGTTCGAAAGCACGTCCAAGTGCAAGTAGATAAATAGGTACCACTCCGGCGGGAAGGTAAACGGCGTTTCCGTGTGCTGCTCTGGTTCGCCAGAAGCAGCTTAGTCATGCTGGCCACATGACCCAGAAGCTGTACACCGGCTTTCTGTACCCCCAAGCTTTCTAGTGTTCCCTTTAAACTGTAGAAATATGGGGCTGGCTGGAGTTCTGCACTGGCTCCCATGGCATGGCAAGTTCCCGCCCATGTGCAGAGGTTTATATGGCTTCATCTAGCTGGAGAAGCTTCGTTTGCATATTTCTGGCTGCTGTTAAAACATTCAGGAGCCTTTTTAGCTAAATGCACCAGTGTCCATTAGGCATATTCTTTTTCCTTTGACCACAGGATGCATCCTGGCATCTTGGGTGATGTTGTCCCCATTTTCCACCTCCCCAGACCACCCATTTGATCCGACCTTCTACCTCAGCCACGCCACCTCCAATGTTATCTGCTCTGTGGTTTTTGGCCAGCGATTTGAATACGAGGACAAACAGTTTGTCTTTTGACTTGATGCAACCGAGTAATCTTTGGCTGAGGTTAAAACGTTCAGGAGTAGCATTGGCTAAATGCACAAGCGTCCATTCTTCCTCTTCCTTTTCCTCCTCCGATCCCAGGGGATGTCTTGGCACCTCAGGTGAGAATGGCTATAGGGCCTAAGCTACTGAAGGTAATGGGGCCCTTTTATATGTCCAGCTGTTCTTTTTCAGGAACAAATTGCCGCTGTTTTTTTTAGTTGAATACATGCTATATGGTAATTTATGGGCATAATAGGTATCTCAAGCCATTTGCACGTGTTGCCATGCAACCAGTCCATGCAGAATGCAAAGGTAAAGGTAAAGGGACGCCTGACCATTAGGTCCAGTCGTGACCAACTCTGGGGTTGCGGCAAGTAGATAAATAGGTACCACTCCGGCAGGAAGGTAAACGGCATTTCCGTGCGCTGCTCTGGTTCACCAGAAGCAGCTTAGTTATGCTGGCCACATGACCCGGAAGCTGTACACCGGCTCCCTCGGCCAATAAAGCGAGATGAGCACCGCAACCCCAGAGATGGCCACGACTGAACCTAATGGTCAGGGGTCCCTTTACCTTTACCTTTACCTAGCTTTTGAAATCTTCACAGACTCTCTTGGTTCCACTGGAAACACACCCAGAAATATGTGAGAGGTCACCGTTGACCAGAGCCCGCCTCCTTCTGTTTCAAAGTGTTTCTCTGTCATCCATCCCTGCTGGGGTGGTTCTGAGGTTGCCTTTGGCAAGGCCTGTTAGCAAATACACAAACAGCCTTGACCAGAATGTTCACTTGCATGTCAAATGCCTCTGCCTCCCATGGGCTGCAAGAAGATCCAACCTCTCCATTCTTAAGGAAATCAGCCCTGAGTGCTCACTGGAAGGACAGATCCTGAAGCTGAGGCTCCAATACTTTGGCCACCTCTTGAGAAGAGAAGACTCCCTGGAAAAGACCCTGATGTTGGGAAAGATGGAGGGCACAAGGAGAAGGGGACGACAGAGGACGAGATGGTGGGACAGTGTTCTCGAAGCTACAAACATGAGTTTGACCAAACTGCGGGAGGCAGTGGAAGACAGGAGTGCCTGGCGTGCTCTGGTCCAGGGGGTCACGAAGAGTCGGACACGACTAAACAACAACAATTAGCTGGGCTCAAAATAATCCAACATTCTAAAAACATTCATTATAAAATTAATTAAAATCAAATTAAAATCAAATTGATGGCAACCATTAAGCAAAATTCTGTGCAGATTGCCAGAGGAGGAGGTCAGGCTGCGCCCTGACCAAAGGCCTGGTGGAACAGCTCCGTCTTGCAGGCCCTGCGGAAAGATGTCAAGTCCCACAGGGCCCTAGTCTCTTGTGACAGAGCGTTCCACCAGATTGGAGCCGCAGCCGAAAAAGCCCTGGCTCTGGTTGAGGCCAGCCTAACCTCTCTGTGGCCTGGGATCTTCAGGACGTTTTTATTTGCAGACCGTAAATTTCTCTCTTATTATTATTATGAGATTATGATAAAACAACGGCAGAGAAATTGAGCTACGAATGCACGCATGGGCTGCCATTCTAACCCTAACCCGTGCTAATAATGACACGTCGCTCCCTCTCCGAAATAAAATAAGTGAGCACGTGTTGGTGGCAGCCAAAAGGGCAGGAATCCCCCCCAAACCCAAGGCCAAGTCAGGCATGAGAAGGCTGCTATTGGATGAGGTGCGGCCGCCATTTTTGCACCCATCTCTGTCATACCCAACGAAGGGAAACTTGTTTTAAAGTTGGGGGGGTATGGGGAAACCGCAAAAGGCACCCATGGGGCTGGGCAAGGCAGAAGGAGGGTAACAGGCAAGGTGCAGCCACCATTTTTGCACCTTTCTCCATGCACAGAGAGAGAAAAGAACAAGCTGCCTGTCCTTTCTGAGGTGAACGGCTGCCCTAGGCTGGCCAGTCTCCATTTTGCTATGTATTTGTGTGTAAAAGTGGGGGGGGGGGAGTCTGCCCAGGCCTGACAGGACATTCACAAGACCAGTTTGACACAGGACAAGGCTTGTGGTTGTGCTGATGCCTCAGGAGGGTTGTGGCGCATAAAACCAGAGCCCATCATGGATGGCAAAGTATCTCCTCCCTCTTTGCCAGGCATAGGCAAACTCGGCCCTCCAGATGTTTTGGGACTACAGTTCCCATCATCCCTGACCACTGGTCCTGTTAGCTAGGAATCATAGGAGTTGTAGTCCCAAAACATCTGGAGGGCTGAGTTTGCCTATTGTAATAGGAATTTTATGGTCTTAGATATATGGCAATGTTCATAACCGCATGTACATAGATCATCACAGGAAGACCGACCTGAAGCCATTTTATTCCTAAACCGAGCAAATGTTTTCTCTGCATGGTCAAAGTGGAAAAGCCTCCCCATTGTCTTTTCCTTCACAAATCCTGTCTTAAGGATATGTCTGTGTTTGAATAGGGTGTGAGCCTGTGACCTGGCCCAGGAACTAAGTAATTATCACTACAAAAGACTAGCCAGGCTCCCCAGGAAATCCAATCAAGCAACCTGCCAGACAGGAGATAAACAAAAACAGGAGAAAAACAATATTAAAATTTCTATTTTGGACCACCTTTTCTGTGATGTAGGTGTGATGTATCTGAGGGGTGGTCTTAGGTTACACCCCTTCTGTGATGTATGTATGATGTTTCTGGGGGTGGTCTTGATCTATAGGGTGGCAATTTCAAAAGTCTTTATAAGGCCTTGCACACCTTTGTTCTGGGTCCTTTCCTGCTTGCGAGGGGAGCACCCTGTTGCAACAGATCAATAAAGATCAAGCTTACTAGCTGCTTTGCTTCTCAATATTCTCTGGCTGGCCTCTGTTATTTTCTCCTACCAATAGAGAACCTATGTAAGGACTCTATACGGGCTCTTGGATACCCCATAAGGGAAAAGGGCAATTTTTGTTTACAACACTATGCCTGCTCTTTGCGTTCCAGATCTGCAAAGGGTTTTACCTCAAGGAGTGGGGCTCTGCATTTGTGCGATGCAATCACTGCCACCTGTAATTTTTGACAATAACTTTAAACTGGGTCTGGTTTTTGTGGATGTGTGTAGTGCAACCTCTGCATTTTGGGTGTCAGATGGTGGTTTTCTGAGCACCTTCCCTCAGAAACCTCCGGCTTGTCTGCCTCCATTCCCTCTTCCCTCAGAGACTTAAGGGGTGAGACATCTGGTGAGGAACCAAATGGGTTGTTTCTGTGGAGAAATAAGACCCTTTTCTCTCTCCCCTCAGACCAGACAAGGGAAGTGAGCAAACTGAGCAGAGGCAATGGAGCCGTCCTCTAGCAGAGCCGTTTTCCCGCCTTTTCCTTCTCTCCCGCCATGAAGGTGGTATGAAAACCAGGCTCAAAATGGCTCCCTTTAGGTACATGCCTCTTCCTTCCTTCCTTTCTTTCATGACGATTCAAAAGGTTCTCCTGCCCTCTTTTTCCCCCCTGGAGTAAGCCCTTCTCAATGGCCCTTCTAAACAGCTACCGTCTGAAATAAATTAATCTCTACACATGCCTCGTTCTGAAATAAATTAATTACTATTACATGCCTCATGAGTCCCTGAGGAATTTGGGTTCTGAAATATACTCAGAGTCGCAAAGTGATTTCATGCTCTTTATTCAGCTCATAGTGGTGAGGAAGAATGAATGAAAGTCCCCTCAAGGTATCTGCTTTATATACATTATTTACACAATGGGCTGCACATGATTGGCTAATTCCGGAATTCTACTGTAAGCCAATCAGGTTGTGGATTCACTTCTATCTGGAGCATGATTGGGTGGTTCCTGCCAGCCAATCATACTGCTGCATTGTTCTAGGACCAATCAGACTGCTGCATTCTGAATTCTATTGTTCTAGGACCAATCAGACTGCTGCCTTTTGGATCCTATTGTTCTAGGACCAATCAGACTGCTGCAGTTTGGATCCTATTCAACTCAGTACATAACAGGTTCCCCAGAGGATGGCTTGGAATTGCATTGCTGGGTGAAACTGCAAGATGGCCTTGCCCCCTTTCCTCGTTTCCTTAGGCTTTTCCCTCAGCTATTGAAAAGGCAACGCTGCCTCTCTTTTACCACAGCTTTCCAAGTCATTGTCTTAAGGATCTCTTGAAATTCACGCTGTAGAGTTTCATTTTCTGGGCCAAGGTTTGCACATGAAATAGCCCAGGTGCCATTCTGTGTTTTCTGCCTGTGTATTCTTGTAAATGTAAATGTAAAATATTTCTTTCTTCTTTCCTTTCTTTGACAAATAGTTTCAAAAATTTTTAAACAGAATTGAGGAGAATTTCTAGAAAGCCCCCAAGCTTTCTAGTATTCCCTTTAAACTGTAGAAATATGGGGCTGGCTGGAGTTCTGCACTGGCTCCCATGGCATGGCAAGTTCCTGCCCATGTGCAGAGTTTTATATGGCTTCATTTAGCTGGAGAAGCTTCGTTTGCATATTTCTGGCTGCTGTTAAAACATTCAGGAGCCTTTTTAGCTAAATGCACCCGTGTCCATTAGGCATATTCTTTCTCCTTTGACCACAGGATGCATCCTGGCATCTTGGGTGATGTTGGCCCCATTTTCCACCTCCCCAGGCCACCCATTTGATCCGACCTTCTACCTCAGCCACGCCGCCTCCAGTGTTATCTGCTCTGTGGTTTTTGGCCAGTGGTTTGAATATGAGGACAAACAGTTTGTCTTTTGACTTGATGCAACCGAGTAATCTTTGGCTGATGTTAAAACGTTCAGGAGTAGCATTGGCTAAATGCACAAGCGTCCATTCTTCCTCTTCCTTTTCCTCCTCCGATCCCAGGGGATGTCTTGGCACCTCAGGTGAGAATGGCTATAGGGCTTAATGGTGTCAGGTGCCAACCCGATCCAGCAGTTGTGGTTCTAACAGGGCTGTATTTAGGTTTGATGATGCTCTAAGCTACTGAAGGTAATGGGGCCCTTTTATATGTCCAGCTGTTCTTTTTCAGTAACAAATTGCCGCTGTTTTTTTTAGTTGAATACATGCTATATGGTAATTTATGGGCATAATAGGTATCTCAAGCCATTTGCACGTGTTGCCATGCAACCAGTCCATGCAGAATGCAAAGGTAAAGGTAAAGGGATGCCTGACCATAAGGTCCAGTTGTGACCAACTCTGGGGTTGCAGCACTCATCTCGCTTTATTGGCCGAGGGAGCTGGCGTACAGTTTCCGGGTCGTGTGGCAGCATGACGAAGCCGCTTCTGGCGAACCAGAGCAGCGCACGGAAACACCATTTACCTTCCCGCCAGAGCTGTACCTATTTATCTACTTGCACTTTGAAGCGCTTTCGAACTGCTAGGTTGGCAGGAGCAGGGACCGAGCAATGGGAGCTCACCCTGTTGCGGGGATTCGAACCGCCGACCTTCTGATCAGCAAGTCCTAGGCTCTGTGGTTTAACCCACAGCGCTACCCACGTCCCATGCAGAATGTAGGCACCCTATATATAGAAATGAGCAAACCAGTGATATTTTAGGGAGCAGCCTAGCAGGCAGGGCCCATGACTTACATCACAGGAGCCCACACAACACAAAACACTATTTCTGTATGTAGGTTTTATTTTATTTGTTTTTTATCTTGCATTTTGGAAATGTACATCCAGTTTTTCCCTCTTTAAATTTTTTGGGAGCACCTAAGCTAGAGCTTGTTTAGCTTATTCGTAAATCCGGCACTGGGTTCTCACTCCTGGTCTCCTCAGCAGCTTCTGCTTCCATTCTGATATCCATTTCCAGTGGAGCTGAGGATTCAGGTGTCCATTCCTGACCCAGCTACAGCGGTGCTTCGTCCCTCCCCAGTTAATGGACGGAGCAAGCTGCAGGGACGGATCCTGGTGGCAGCTTGCAGTCTGTTTGCTTGGGGTGCTCATCTCTGCCAGGTGGTTACCAAGATGGGGATGGTGGCCTGGGGCATTAGTTGAGACCTACAGTCTTCATCTTTGGATGCCCAAGGCTGATCCATACAGGCTATTCCTTGGTGGAGGCCTATGGGACTAGGCAGGGCTGGAGATAAAAAGCTCTGGCTGACTCAAAGGGGCTTTTCTGGCAGGGTTGTCGACGCTTTGTTTCCCGCAAGGCGGGTATCTACCAACAAAATGCACAGGGAAGTTGCTTTTGCTTTTGTTTTAAATAAGCAAATACCATATTTTCCCCATGTATAAGACTAGGTTATTTTTCTTTTAAAATTATGTTAAAAATTGGGGGCATCTCATACACAGGTATAAGACGCCCCACATTTTCTTAATTTGGAGTCCTCCAAACAGGGGGTGTCTTATACATGGGTGGGTGTTATACACGGAAAATACAGTAAATCCTGGTGCTGCTCCACCGAGACTGACTCAGGAAGGAAGGGATGAATAGGGAGTTGGGCTACACCATGACTAAGATGCCACCTGCCATTTTAAGCAGAGTTCTGGACAGTTTGGCTGGTCCAATCTTGTCTTCACGTCAGATGCTTTGAGGACATCTGGGACTCGGCTATATTAGTCCAAAAAAACCCAACCCCCCCAACACTTTGAATGTGTTATAAACATGCAACACCAGATGGCGCCGGAGAGCAAACAAAAAAAATTCTATGCAATTTTTTTTACATAATATTTTTTTCCACTTTTGTTATAATTATTTAATTTCTGACTTATTTGTAGTGTCATGTTTTCCCCCCTGTGTGTAGATCCACCCCTCTTCTACTTGGGTTTGTTGTTGTTTAGTTGTTTAGTCTTGTCTGACTCTTCGTGACCCCCTGGACCAGAGCACACCAGGCACTCCGTCTTCCACCGCCTCCTGCAGTTTGGTCAAACTCATTCTGGTAGCTTCGAGAACACTGTCCCACCATCTCGTCCTCAGTCATCCCCTTCTCCTTGGGCCCTCCATCTTTCCCAACATCAGGGTCTTTTCCAGGGAGTCTTCTCTTTTTGTGGAAGATAATCAAACAGCTCCTTCAAAAATGGGACTAGTTCTTCCTGGAATGCTTAATTAAATTCCAAAGCCCTCCATTCCTGGAAACTTATTCTTCTTAGCTTTCTGGATATAATCCATTAATTCTGCTGTCACTGGATCCATTTCTGTTTGAGAATATTTCTTTAGGATTCAAATTATCCAAGAAATCTAAGATATCTTCCCAAGATGGATTTTTTTAATGAATTATAAAGTTGACTATAGAAAGCAAATAACTCATCTTTCATCCCAGGTTTTCGATTTTTGCCTTGTTTTTGAGAAAGCCATCAGTGTTGCATCTTTAAAATATCTACCAAGGTAGTATTTATTTCACATTGCTCCCTTCTCAAAATACTTTTGTCATAAATAAGCTAAACCTCGTGTCACATGTTTAGCATATTGCAAGTTTTTCTTGCAACCAATAGATAGCCTGTGAGAGGTCATTTTTATGCTACACCTCAAATTGAGAAAACCCCAAGACTAACCTTTCCTCTTGTTTCACTACCAGTCAGATCAGTCAGAAACTGCCCCAGAACCATCCTCATAGGTTTCTTGCCTCTGCGCAAGATGAAGGGTCCTGAAAGCCTAAATCTCAATGGGAAATGAACTGACCATGACAAGGGAATGAAGTCTAGAGCCCTCACTTTCAGATCACACTCTTCATGCCCAGTTGAGAAAACTAGGTCCAGAATGTGGACTACCACATGCATTGGGCTGCTGAGAGGTTGGCACATTCTCATGGTCGCCATGCCAGCCCTGAAGCCCTGAGCTACCCCAGAGTCAGTCACCTTGGCATGGGTGTTGAAGTCTTCCAACACAAGCAGTCTAGGAGTCCTCCACCCCACCTCCAAGGCCATGTGATGGCCTGGGAATCTGATTCAGAGGCTGAACCTGAAGAATCCCAGCCTGCACAGGAGTCCCCGCCTCCAGGGCCGGCTGAGCCAGGGCAGGGGCTTGAATCTGAAGAGCCCGCACCTGTGCCGGATCCTCAGGAGCAGACACCAGATGAATCCACTCTGGCTCCGGAGGTGATTGAGGACCTGTTGCCTGCAGGTGCTCCTCTCCCAGCCCTGTCAGGGGAAGGTGAAGCTGCCTCTGGGTCCAGTAACCCTCCAGCCTCTCCTGAGCTGCAGAGGCTCAGGGCAGAGAGGCGGAGGGAACTAAGTTCTCACAGGGGGAGTGCTCGCCTCCAGGCCAGGAGAGGCGAGTCACCTGTGGACCGGGGCCGCCCTATGCCTCGGGGCAGATAAAAGCCAGCCAGCCCCAGTCCCAAGTTGCGGGAAACCTGTTTCTGCCAGCACCCTGACCTGCTCTTCCGGAGTTCCTGACCACGCCCGGCTCCTTGCCTTGGACCCCGCTTCGCCATTGACAGACAGCCTCCAGACCCTCGACCCAGGACCGGACTCAGACCACGCTGCACGGTAACCCCCCCCCCCCGGGACCAGCACAAGCCAGCTGTCTCAGCTCAGACAGGTAGGCTGCCAGCCAGCGAGGTAGCCAGCAGAATCTCTAATCTGTCCTTATTGCCCAATGCCCAGAACACAAACTCTACACCCCCTCCCAACTGGATAGAGAGGCTGGAGAGAGAGATGGAATAACTCCAAAAGGGGATGTGATCCTTCAGCAAAATTTATATAAGAGCTTCAGTTCTGGCTGCTTGGGCACTTTCTCTTCCCAGCTACTCGGAGCTCTGCAGGTCACCCGCAACCCCCCCATGGGTCCCCTCAGAGCAGCAACCCTTTTCCTCTGCTACACTCCTCTTAGTCTTACACCAGCAGAGACCCTGTTAAATGATACAGAATTCTGAGAAATGAGGTGAGAGAATTGTGCTTGACTCTGGGACTCCTTGAAGCTCCCGTGGTGGTGCAGACCTGGACAGGCAACTCCCTGTCTCCACTATCTGTCCATCTGAACTTTGCTCTGGAAGGTCTTCTCTTGACTTGAAAGAAGACCCTGAGCAGAGAGTAAACAGGTTGCACAATTTCAAAGAGGAGGTTCTTCCAAAGGTATGTAACAGGCTCAACTCAGGCTCCGCAGGTATTTTCTCTTCCCAGCTGGTCAGCAACACATTGCCTGCAGAGCTCCACAGGCCACCCGCAACCTCCCCATGGATCTCCTGGGAGCAGGAACCCTTTTCCTGGTCATCTGCCTCTCTTGCCTGATGGTCCTCTCAACATGGCGGCAGATGCACCGCAAAAGCCAGATGCCACCTGGACCAACTCCCCTCCCCTTCATCGGGAACCTGCTCCAAGTCAACACAAGCGATATGTACCGTTCATTCATGAAGGTAACTTTCTATCATGTATCAGAGCACAGTCTGCCATTCTCTAAATTGTTATTATAAAATCATTCTTAAATACTGTTGATTAATGAAGGTCACTCCCACCTATCTATCTACCCACTCATCCTTCTCTTTCTCTCTCTCCCAGTTGACTCATCATCTCCTTCCATCACATTCTCCATCTTTTTATTCTCTCTCTCTTTATATTTCTGCCTAAGTGGAAGGATCTATGCTTGCATACGGCTATATGTTTCCATCTTGCAAGATATCAGCTTTAATTAAAATGTTTTAAAAAGACTTCCACTGTTTACGCCACATGTCTTTTATACTTCAGCCGCCATAACCTCTGTTCTTCATATCCTTCCTATAGGTTTTCCTTAATTTTTCACATTCTTTATATTTTTCACAAGATTAGTCTAAACACAACCAAATTTGGGTAACTGAGCCCTGGTTTTGTAAATATTCATTTAGAGAATCCCACTGTTTCTTGACCATAATCTTAGGTTTTCTTGTGTCTCATTTTCACATCAGCTGGTGGTTCTTTTCAAGGAAAGTCCTCAAGAAAATTAGTCAGCATTTTAGTGTGCATTTCTTTTAAATAAACATTTCCCCCTAGCAATTCCTCCAGATATTGAGGATTTTCCAATGTTATTTTCGATCCTATGAACATTTTCGTGCACACATTCCCCTAATATATGTACTTATCCTCACATTTTCTTGGTGGGGGTGGGGGTGGAGGACTGCATCATCCGACTCAAAAACGTTTCAATTTTGAAGGGGCAGCTCTGTTTCAGAAAGTGAGAATGAGGACTGTGCATTATCACGTGGACTGAACCCTAATTTCTCCCCTACAAATGGCTTCAGAGATTTATTGCAGCCGCTACATGTAAGTCCAGGTAAATGCTTCACTGCAACACCAGCAGTTTCATCAGGCTGTGGCACACCTTTCTTCCTTTTCATCATCTCTGAAGTTGGCGCACATGTGGACAAAGCCCGGACCTAGGAAGCCGCTGAAGGGAGGAGGAGACTGCCCAGCGCTGGACCTCCTGGTGGGAGTCCTTTCAGCCTGGCTTATTATTTCACATGGTTCACACCATGCTCAGTTACAGCCTTGGGCTCCTTAAAGGGAAAGTTGCAGGCAAACTTAACCAAGAAATGAATAGTGCACTGCCCAAAGAAATCCAGCTATTCTCTTCTTAAGAATTAATTAGAAATCTCACACCCAGCAGAACCTGCTCTACCTGGTAGGTGAAAATGGAGACTTCCCACCAAAGAGAGGTATTTGGGCATGAGTGTCCAAGTAACTTAGATTAAAGAAATATATATGCACATATGTAATGCCATGGCAGCGGAAGGGGGGATCACATTATGAGCTAACATTTCGTGTAAGATACAGTTTGTGGAAAAACAACAACACACCAGCCTCTAGAACGGTAAGAAACAACATTAGTAATACTCAAACAATTAACAAAGCAGTATTCCCACCACTGGCTAGCTATGTATTATGTGTTTATATATGTTGGAAGCCGCCCAGAGTGGCTGGGGCAACCCAGTAAGATGTGTGGGGTATAAATAGTAAAATTATCATTATGGAATGGGATGTCCCTATTTCCATCAGAGAAATGTTGAAGGGCATGCACCTCTTTTTCTAGAAAAATAGCTCTGGGTCAGCTAATGCTAGGGAGGATAGCCAGTTTTTAATCTTGCTTGTCTTCCTGAAAACCAACCTGTTTGCTCCATCTGTCCATCTGATTTCACACAATGCCCTCCCCCTCTCTTCACAGATTCATGAGAAATATGGTCCTGTCTACACCATCCACTTAGGGCCCCGCCGTGTTGTGGTCTTGTGTGGATACGATGCTGTGAAGGAGGCCCTGGTGAATCAAGCCGAAGAGTTCAGCGGCCGTGGAGAGCAATCCGCATTTGACTGGATTTTCAGGGGTTACGGTGAGTAGCTCTTCTTGGGCAACCGTTGGCCAGAGTGCATCTTTACTGGCAATTTTCTAGTGTAACTGAAAGCAAATTATTTTCTAAACTTGGTACACATAAAACATTGGTAAACTTGGTACTTAAACAGTTAATATTCACACTACCCTTTCCAGCTGACTCATGCACTGTTCCATCAGCTAGTACTACATTTACAGATTTACAAGGCTGACTTTGTGCAGACTTAACAAAAATGTTTGTCGCTGCTGAGTCTAAAATCCAGTCCTGTCCAACGTTGTGACTGGTGCCTCAAACTGCTGCAGAAACATACTGGACTCGACTCTTCCTGTCTCCTCGCTTCCCAGCAAACACAGGCCGCCCTTTTCTTGTGTTTTCTCCCACAAACACAGTGCACTGACGTACTAAATGCTTAGTTGACCCACAACGATAGCATCTTCTGACTCTGAAAGCTGCTTCCTCAACAACCTCTTTAGGCTGCCGCTCCTCATCAGTTGCATATCTTTTACTGGACTGCCTCCCATTTCTGGAGTTACGGTGAGGCCTTCCTCTCATGGCGTCTTTTCTCCTCATCAAGCAAACGCCCAATTAAGAAATGCATTGTTAATTGGCTTTCTGGAATTGCCTCCAAAGTCATCACTAAATTGTCCCATGACTCAGGAAGTGAAGACAGAACAATATAAACCTTTCTCTGTTCAGAAAAATGTTCCCCAGGTTCATTTAACTGTGAAAATAAATCACGCATTATTTGAAGGTGTTTTGAAACACATTCGCCCTCACTTAGTCTGGCTCGGTACAGAGCTCTCATTAGAGTAATTTTGCTGCCAGCAGTGTCTCTAATATGTATCGCTCTCAGTGCTTTCCAAATCTCACTTGCTGTTTCAAGGTCTCGCACATGAGATAACTGAAACTTCTCTAAACTCAAAATTAAATTGGCATAGGCTTTCTCCTCCAGCCTTTGGTCTGCTTCATCTACTTCTTCATCCTCATCTTTTACAGGAGGGTTAACAATAACAGTCCAACATTGTTCTTTCTTTAAAAACGCCTGCATCTGTAAACTCCATGACGTATAATTGGACTCTCCCAGTTTCTCTACTGGAAAATAGGAAGTTCCCCCTTGACCTCCAGCTCCAAGTCCAGCCATGGCTCCACCCAGCTTTCAGCTTTCCACTTTACTCACACGTGGCTTGAAGAAATGTTCGGCTCCTGGTCTCAAACAGACACTCCCTGCCGACGCCTTCACACAGCCAGCTGCTTGGAGGGGGATTTTCAACTGGTGGCAGAGGACAGACTGTGACTCCAGGAGACATAGGTGTAAAACCAAAACTAAAATGAAGACTTTATTACAAAACAACAAACAGAAACTCTGGTGGGCGTTATCCCTGCAGGCAGGCTACAAAACGCAGCTTTTTCCTTTTGTAGCCATGGTCAGCTGCAACCAATTAACCCAGAAACTTCTTAAAGGTATACACATGTTTCCGTGCAGAATGTCTCCCAACATTTAGCAATGGTCCTTCATGCAGTCCTATGAAGAAGATTTTTGAATACCCATTTTTCAGTGGAGAAAAGTGGTCCGAGAAAGGGTTTCTCTAGGCAATTAAAACGAGTCATAGACAGTGGCGGAGCTTCATGCTCCAGCACCGGGGGGCGGAGAGCAGGCGGGGGCAGGACTGGCACGTGTCCCGGGGGCATGGCGTGCATCCTGGGGGCGTGGTGCGCTGCCACAAGGGCGTGGCACGCGTCCTGGGGGTGTGGCATGCTGCCTGCAGGGACATGGTACCCAGCACGAGAGTGGGGGCAGCCGCAATGGCACCCCACCAGGATCGCACTGCTGCGGGCAGTGCACTCCCCCCACACTCCTTTTTTTTTTAAGAAATATTTATTAAGATTTTACAAAAAACAGATATGCAAAAACACATAATAAAAAAACAAGAAAAAAAATAAGAGTAAACACACACACAAAAAGATACAAAAAATTAAAAACAATTCTTTTTCATAATTTAAAACTCATTTGCTTGTTTCTTTGACTTCCTCACACCTCCCCTTCTTGTATTCCCATTTAAATAATCAAATCAGCAAATCCTTACCCTCTTTCATTACCACTTATTTCCAATCCAACACCATTTTAGTTATTATTATTTTTTACCTATTTATACCCTTCTTCCATATTCTTAAAGCATTACAGCTGGAAACCACTTAATTTCTATCCAACATCATTCTAACATTCATTAATTTTGCAATATTTCTGTAGATAGTCTTTAAATTTCTTCCAATCTTCTTCCACCGCCTCTTCTCCCTGGTCCCGGATTCTGCCAGTCATTTCTGCCAATCCCATATAGTCCATCATCTTCATCTGCCATTCTTCCAAAGTGGGTAAATCTTGTGTCTTTACTCCTCTTCCTCCGACAGTGGTCATAGAAGAGATGGGATTTGCATTTTAATATTCAAAGCCAAGTAGAGGACCAGTGATGTAATTTAGTTGCTTTGCAAGTGTAGATGATCGTGCCTGGAAAAAGCTCTGGGCTTTGCATGTGCCTTCCATCAGCTGATTGTCGGCTGTGTCTTTTCCTCTATTGTGCTCCCTGTCGGAGGTTCCTTACGACCGAGCTGAAATGGCTCTCCCCCACGACGTACTATCTTCAGAATCCAACGACCTCTGCTCCGACGGTGATTAACAACCTAATCCTTTGATGAGGCTTCAGGCACGCTCCTCCATTACACAGAGTATCCAAACAGTAGAAGGAGCCGAGAAATATGTGCTACATAGCTACGTTTATTTCTAGCTACACAGGACAGAAAAGAATATGCATCTGCTCTCTGTGAGAGTCAGTGAACAACAACACAAAGAAACAGGAAACCAGTAACATCAACATCCGTCACCCATCTCCCGTGAGACTTCCAACAGTCTGGAATGTAAACAGAGTCTTGTGACTCCAAAAACTGCACAGTGGCATAACAGAAATCCAACACTCCTGCCCACTCTTAAATACCTCAACTGTCTACACACACACACACACACACACACACACACGAGAGAGAGAGAGACTCCTTAGCTTTGCAAATGTGTTAGCAGTTTTATTGCTGCACCACTAGGAGTTAGAGAGAGAGAGAGAGAGAGAGAGAGAGAGAGAGAGAGAGAGAATGAGAGGGACCACTTACACTTAGAATGTTCTTCCAATTGCTGAAATTGCAACTTTAAAAACCAGTCAACAAAGATTTCATTGCAGGGGGAATCTCTATCACTGTGTGTTTTCAGCCACATTCCCACTGAGTGCACCTTCTCCTGTTCCTCCTTCCCTTTACTCCTCCTTTGCTTCTCAGGAGTTGCCTTCAGTAACGGGGAACGGGCCAAGCAGCTACGCCGATTCTCCATCATGACGCTGAGGAATTTTGGGATGGGAAAGAGATCCGTCGAAGAAAGGATCCTGGAGGAGACCCACTTCCTGCTGGAATCCCTGAGGGAAACAAAAAGTGAGCTCAGTTTTGGTACCTTCAAGAATTGCTGCTTAATGAGTTACAGGTAATAGTTAGAAACTGGACAGTTATCTGGGCATTTGAACGCTGATAATCTGAACCTTGTCACTGCGGCATTTGATTCCCAGTTGTATATTGGACATCCCCAAGATTGCAAGGAGCAGGAGCTAAAAGTGCCAGTCCCTGCTTCCCTCGGACAAAATAAGCCAGATACACAATAGCAAAATGTGACCCAAGTGATCCAAGTATTAAAATTGACAAAATTATAAAAACTCAATAGATATTAATGATCAATTAATATCTCGGTCCTGTATACCTGAAGGAGCGTCTCCACCCCCATCGTTCCACCCAGACACTGAGGTCCAGCTCCGAGGTCCTTCTGGCAGTTCGCTCCCTGCAAGAAGTGAGGTTGCAGGGAACCAGGCAGAGGGCCTTCTCAGCAGTGGCACCCGTCCTGTGGAACGCCCTCCCACCAGATGTCAAGGAAATAATCAACTACCTGACATTTAGAAGGCATCTGAGGGCAGCCCTCTTTAGGGAAGTTTTTAATACAAAAACAAATGCTATTAACCCCAATACTGTATCAGAGGCAAAAATTAAACAAACTATTCTTAAAATGCCAAGTGGCAAAACACAATGATTGGATGGAATCGCTATTGAATGGTATAAGATCTATTGGTACCAAAACTTCATCAATTGTATGATGAGGTACTTGATGAAGGTATTTTATCAACAATATGTAGTCAAGCTTATATTACAGTTATTCCCAAACCAGATAAAGATCATACACAGTGTGCAAGTTATCAGTCTATAGCATATCTTTGATTAATGTTGATACAAATATTTTAATATTCTATTAACCGGTCCAAATTGGAATTGATTGGAATAACACTTGCAATTTAATGTTGAATTTTGGATATAATGGAGATGAAAAAGATTTGGATTATTATAAAAGATGCAGGAGGAAATGGTTAACTAAAGGACCCACAAAGGGGAGGAGGGAAGTCTTGGAGATTCTTTGGGATCTTGTTTTAATTGATTGTAAAAAAAATTGAACTGGAAAATTAAATAAATTTTTAAAAAACACAAATTGGAATTGATGCCAGTAGGTCAAAAATTTGATTGCACATTCATTAAAGGAATATCCATTTCGGATTTGTTCTGAATCTGTTAAATACCTAGGCATCTTAATACGACGAGATATAAAACACTTAGTTACTGTTAATATATATAAATTTCTAGGTGCGCCTTTTGACCCCACCTACGTCCTGAGCCGTTCAGTGTCCAACGTCATCAGCTCCATCGCCTTTGGCAACCGCTTTGAATACGAAGATAAGGAGTTCCTCTTCTTGCTCAGCACTTCGCTGGAAATCTTCCAGTTCACTGCCACCTCTTGGGGACAGGTATGTTGGAGGGGAGGGGGAGGACTTCCAGCATGAGATTGTGAATAATGCCACTTCTCTTAATCTGCTCAAGGCACAGCATGCAGGGCAGCCAGCATCAGGTGAGGCCCTGTCATTACCCCAAAGACCAGCAGTGTAGCGTTCCCAAAGCAAGGAAGGATTGGACTCTGATAAAATGCACACAGAGGCTTGACCAGCAAGACTCTGGGAGGGGTGTGTACATAGCTGTCAAGCACCCCTTATTTGGCGGGACAGTCCCTTATCCCAGCACCATGTCCCGCTGATGTCCCTTATCGATGATGTCCCTTAAATTTCCCGGGTTTCAAAGGAAGCAGCTCCTCTTCCTCCCTCCCTGTCGGCCAAGGAGGAGGGAGGCTCCAACTGTGTTGCTTGGCTGCGTTGCTCACCCAATAAAGAGTCTAAGAACGACTGGGGGGTGGAGCTTGCATTCCTTGTGCCAATCAAATCGGCCACGTTGCCTGGGGACTCGCCTTTGCTCAGCGCTTCCCAGCGGAGAGGTGACGGTGGTTTTCCTTGCTGCATCCCCTTTGCCGGGTTGCTGCGCTGTGGGAACCACTGCTTGAGGCTTCGTTTGGCTGCTGGTTGACTAAAATCCCTTATTTTGGCTGCTGGTCCCTTATTTTCAGGGCTGCTGGTCCCTTATTTTCAAATCTGTAAGCTGACAGCTATGGGTGTGTATAATAGTAATTCCCTTCCCCTCGGCCCAGGTCGTTTTATTCACAAAAGAACTTTTTACACAGTGTTCGTAAGAACCAATCAGTTTTCTTCTGAGCATTTCAAAAAACCCCACGTGGGACAAAGTTAAAGTTAAAACTACAAAGAGCTAATTTCCTACTTGAGCGTGCATATGTAATTCAGAGTAAATAAAAGAAGAAGCAAGGAGGAATGCTTTTAGGAAACTCCAGAGGCCATAAACAGCAATAAACAGGAGAGGAAGGGTAGGTAGTATTTACCATCTCCTTGTGAACGATTAACAAACTACATCAAAGCTACCTTCTATCTTTATGACCCAGGATGCCTGATGAACAACTGGCCTGTGTGCTTAGAATGCTGATACGTGCCTGTCAGGCATAGAGAAAGCAAATGCCTGAGGTGCAGAGGCTGTGGGATTTGATCAGAAATTATTGTCAATGAATTAAACCCAGTCAACGCAATGCGTTCATTGCGGACACAATGGCTTGCTCCATGTGTCATAATTCCTCATAGCAATCCCACCTGAACCCCACACTCTGGATATTTGCACTCCTACACAGCAGTGGTGTTATGTACTGAGTTGAATAGGATCCAAAATGCAGCAGCCTGATTTGTCCTAGAACAATAGGATCCAAAATGCAGCAGTCTGATTGGTCCTAGAACAATAGGATCCAGAATGCAGCAGTCTGATTGGTCCTAGAACACTGCAGCAGTATGATTGGTCCACAGGAGCCACCCAGGTGGAAGTGAATCCACAACCTGATTGCCCTACAGGAGAATCCCGGAATTAGCCAATCACGTGGGGCCCATTGTGTAAATAATGTATATAAAGCAGATATTTTGGGGAAACATTTATTCTTTCTCACCACTATGAGCTGAATGAAGAGCATAAAATCAACTCTTGACTCCGAGTATATTTCAAGTGGTCAAGACACAGAGTTAGAAGCAGCAGCAGTGCCAGCTAAGGAGCCAGACCACATTCAGGGGTCTGAGTGAGCCTGACCAATAGAAGCACACAGCACAACCTCCCAGAGCATCAGGGACTGTAGAACCACAACCAGGACCAGGACCCTCACAGGTGCCTTTCACAAATGACCCAAATGCCTCCCCTAGTACCTCACAGGAACTGCACCAAGTGTGAGAAAGAAAGCAGAGGCACCAATCTTAAGAAACTAAGTTCTCTACAAGTGGGCAGAACCTGGGAGAGGTTTAAAAATGTTTAGCTATTTGTTGCTTCTCAGTCTGAGCTCTCCATGGTGCTGCAACTCCTATTCTGCCTTGCTCTTTGGTCAGGCTCTGCCTGGAGCAAGTTTACAATGTTGCTT